>NW_026592118.1:13427388-13508862 GCF_907164565.1 Psammomys obesus
TGCCTTCACATATAAAAGTACAGTAGGAACTTGAGGCAGTCTGGTATCCACACAGCCATTCATCGGTCTGAGAACTATCATCTAGCCACTACTCAATGAGGCCAAGAATACTAACAGACACTGTCATCTACATAACTGAACACAGACCACTGAGGGGGCTACTTCCTTCTGACTGAAGCTGTTGCTTCTGTGTGCACTTCCACAGCTGGCACTTGTAGCTCTGAGGGGGCTACTAGCACACAGGCTTGTGGTCATTTAACAGCTAACGACACAAGACTTCAAACAAGAAAACTTGGCATAAGTATATTTTAAGATGGTTATTTTAAACTTTAAAAACTGAATTAAAAAAACAATTTTATGACATATTCAGAACTGAATATTAACAATTTTTCTGTTTTGTATTTATGCACTGGTATTTGTTTGGCTTAAAAGTGGTTTCAGAACCACCACTATGGAGGCCGTCATGGTTCTGTTTTTCAAGAAAAACACATATCCGTGTGTTTGCCCAGATGAAATGACAAACTTATAGCTTGGAACGCAAGCAGTAAGCACTGGTCCTTCATGGCCACACAGTAAGCCTGCCATTGTGTAATACAAAAAGTATTTGGCTTGAAGATTCCATCTGCATTCTTTGTTCTTCTCCCAGCATGTCAATAATACAGAGTTCACGTTTTCATGTGTGCACATTCTGAAACCTGACAGTTTGAAAGCGGCACAATCCACCTTCTTTTATAATGTACATGTAGAGTGTGCACTGTACTCTTAAGTCTCCAACCTCAAGGTTCAGGGTTTAGAAATTTTTCTTTTTTAAACTTTTTACATTTATTATTTTTACGTTATCTGTGTGTTTTGCCTGCATGTATGTCTAGGCACATTTTTGCCTATGCCCAAGGTCAGAAAAGGGCATTGGATCCCTTGGACCTGAAAATATGGATAGACGTGGGGGCTGGGAACTGAACAAGGGTCCTTTGGAAAAGCACCTAGTATTCTTAAACACCGAGCCATCTCTCCATCCCCCAGATAACATTTTATTGATGAAAATTAAAGAGTACTGAGAGAACGTTAAGAGAATCTAAATTTAAAACACAAGCCCAACATAACAAGAGATGCTAACAAATCTTCAAAATTTTTACATATTCTCAAAATTGAATATTCAGTTAGTTTTTAAAAATACTGAGATTACAGGTTTCTTTTCTTTTATTTGTTTTCAAAGCTTATTGTGTGTGTTGAAGCAGGGAGCTCCTATAAGCATGCAAATGTAGAGGCCAGAGCTGTCTTCCTCCATGGTTCTTTGCCTTATCTGCCTCGAGAGAGTGTTTCTCACCCACCAGTAAGTCAGCTCTCAAGCTCCACCTCTGCCACCTCCACACTGCTGCCTTACAGGTACAGGCAGCCATGCCTGGCTTTTCCCCTGATGCTGGGCCACCACCCAGTCCCACACAATTGTCTCCTCCTTGCTGTAAATGAGAATATAGTGACTCAGCACTGATCTTGTCTGAATAAAGATCTTTAGATTTAGATCTAGAATATATATAATTACGGGTTGCAATTTGTGGTGGTTTGAATGAAAATGGCCCCTACAGGCCCATAGGAAGTGGCACTATTAGACCGTGTGGCCTTGTTGGAGGAAATATGTCACTGGGGGTGGGCTTTGAGGTCTCAGATACTCCAGACAAGCCAGTGCCACTCACTCTTCCTGATGTCTACAGTAGGTAGCAGAACTCTCAGCTACCTCTTCAGCACCATGTCTGCCTGCAAGCTACCACACTTCTTGCTGTAATAATGAAGTAAGCCTCCTAATTGTTAGCCAATCCCAATTGAATGTTTCCTTGTAAGAGTTGTCATGGTCACATGGCATTTCTTCATAGTAATGGAAACCCTAAGAGAAAGTTCATAAATGTTGATTTTTAAAATTGAAAGCAATAACACAAAGAAAGAGACCACAATATCTCAATTAAAGCACTAGGAAATATTTTGAGTAAACTCAAGATGCACCTAGAGGAATGTAATGCCCCAATTTGTAATATTGCTACTTAGGGATAAAATAATTTCATTCTGTTTTCTCTTTTTCTCTCCTACATTTCTTGGTCTCTGAAACAATATTTTATGAATCTGATGGACCACCAGGAGTATCTCACTTATATTTATTGTACAAGCAGGACCAGAAAGAGAGGGGCTCCCAGGTGTGACAAGGTCAAGGTATTTCCTAAGGTCTCAAGGCTATTTAAGTGTATGTATATTCTTAAAAGAAGAATTAAATTTCTGTTAGGTTCTTTCTCCCTTCTACCTTTTTGCATTTTCACCCAGTAAGCTTGTGGAATATAATAACCCTGACAATCATTTTAAATGAATACATACGTTTCTGTGGCAGGGTCATACACTTCACAGGAGCTAAGCACTCTCCCAGAAACATTGTTCCCTAGACTTCCACCACAGACATAGATGAGGCCATTGGCCTCCACCATCCCGTGGCTGCAGCGCTGAGTTAGCATGCTGGGCTTCGTGTGCCAACTTTCAGTTCTTGTATCATAGCACTCAAATAAATATAGAGCCGAGTTTCCTGTGAAAGAAAAGGACTCAAAGTAAGAGGCTGGGCTTGGGCACTGTGAATGTAAGGGCCAGCTTGGGGTTCATAGTGGGGCCCAGTCTCAATACCCTCCCTGGAAAAGGGTCCTACCATCTCATCATCTTGGCCTGGTATGGATTTGAATTGAAATAACTATAGGACTAACTGAAGAGAGGGAAGAATTTAAATTTGTAGATATCATTTTTTCTATTTATCATAATAGTTTAAGAAAAAGCTAGTACTGTTGTATGGATCTTGGGAAACAATTAAACAAAAGGATCTTTTGGACAGATTTGTTAGTAATTAAATTTTAGGAAAAGAAAATGTCTTGATTTCAAAAGAACAAAAGGAACCATTATATAGTCTTCAAAGCCAGTCGTGTATGATAAGAATTATGTGTTTCAAATGTAGTTTTAGAACATAGCTACGCTTCTTAAACTGTAAGATCTGGCAAACTAAGGTAGATCTAAACCTTAAAATGTAAAACTTAATATATGACAATATGCTAAGACTTACTTAGTATTCTATAATTCCTACCGCTCCATTAACAAAACTATATGCAGATGAGCCCTAAAGCATTCTGGTCCTTCCCTGAGTGCACCATCAAGGTGTCAGTGTATATCTACCTGGTATGCTAATTATGCATTTTAAGAGCAACACATATATTCACTATGTTCTGTAACTTTTGCATGCTGTAGGAGCTCAGTAAGAATTTTGGAAATCATTTCACTGAGGAGTAAGCACTCGGAACTTTTATCTAAGTATTTCTTTTCTTGTTGAGACAGGGTCCACTTTGTCCACTTGCTGTCCTGGACCTTGGTGTGCAGGCTGGGCTGCTCTGAATTCACAGCCTGCCTCTGCTTTAGTGCTGGGATTAAAGATGTGTATCACCACACACAGTTATTATCACTGGAGTCATCTAATCACCTCTGGGATTTTCTGTTGTTTTGTTGTTGTTGTTGTTGTTTGTTTTTTGAAACAGGGTTTCTCTGTGTAGCCTTGGCTATCCTACTTGTTTTGTAGGCTGTCTTGACCTCAGAGATCAGCCTATCTCTGCCTCCTGAGTGTTGGGACTAAAGGTGTACCTACCACACCAGCTCAGAAATTTAATCTTTGGTTTTGATTCTGATTTAGAGGAAGACTTACATTGACTTTATTTTAGCTTACGACCTATGTAGAATAGGAAGTGAAGTCTATCACTAAACTATTTCCTGTCTTCCTGAAGGAAACAAAGAATTTCTTATCCCCCCTGTTTGATGTAATGGTAAATGATTTAAAAAATAAATATTCCTAAATATATAATGAAGTTCCATGGACTCTGATTGTCTAGAACATTCAAGTTTCTGACTTCCAAATCCATAATAAAAATTTCCTTCTACCTTTCTCGTTAGGAAATATGGAAAATGTTAAAAATATTGTTAGAAAGTAATTTTTCTTTATCTAGTTTTACATCATTTTTACGAGACTTACAAATCAGAATTTATTGTACAAAGCTGACAACATGCCAACATTTTTTATGTGACAAAAATGAAAGTATATGCTAACTATACACTACATGCTTCAAAATCTAAGAACTTGCATTAATAAAACTGTCACATTTTATTACATTTTAAATCTATGTATACACAATTAGCAATGGCAGCCTGAAAGGTCACCCAGGAAATAACTTTAATGGAAGTTCCCTTTAGTGTTACACTAAAGGCGGCTTGGATGGATGGCTCTGTTTCCTGCCCTGTTTGTTTTTATCCTGTTTGTTTTTGAGTTCATATGAAAGTATCATGGACAGGTTTCTGGGAGAGTCAACATCTGTCAGTCAACTACAGTCTAGAGAGGTTAGACATAATTATATCTCACCGTGACTGCAGTGTATTTCCTTCCAGAGGCATTATTTCAGACTCAAGTCATTCTCAGTTCGGTAAGAGCCACAGGAATTCAGAGCACAGAGTATAGATGCAGAAAATAACAGTAACTGCATTCACTCAAGACCGTTTGCTGAAAGCGCGTTTCCCAAGCAGTGAGGTCTGAGATGTGAGGAGAAGGCAGGGCCTGATCGTTCTCAACACACCAGGGAGTGGTGGGAAAACACGTCAGAACCCTAGTCATATTGCTTCGAGTTCTGTAACTGGCTCTTGAATTAAGATTCTGGCAAGCTCACAGGTAAGTGAGCTAAACTGGCATGTATTCCTTTCACTCTTTTACATGTAAGTAAAGATCTAGGATATGATTTTCACACATGAAGAGAATTGGAGCCTGGGCATGGTGGAGCACGCCTGTAATCCCAGCACACCAGGAGGCGAGGCAGGTGGATCTCTGTGAGTTCAAGGCCAGCCTTGTCTACAAAGCAAGTTTAGGACAGCCAAGCTACACAGAGAAACCCTGTCTCAAAAAATGAGATAGAGAGAGAGAGAAAGAGAGAGAGCGAGAGCAGTTCTACCAGGAGAATTTTACAGAGAGAGGTTGAATAAGAAAACAATCCAGACACAGGTGAAGACAGAATGAGCCAAAGAATGAGAAGGAGCCAGAAGATTAGAACAGATGGCTGGAATTAGTTTGAAGTCAAGCAGAGCAATTTAGAGGCCGAGAGAAAAGCCATTGAATAAGTAAGCTGGGAGAGAAGTTTGAGCCAGAACAGCTGAGTTGAACTAGCCAGCCCAGAGCTCAGAAGGAACAAGAAAGGGTGCGTTATTAAGCAGTAAGTCTCAGAAGCTGAAAACGCTGCATGGAGGCTAGAAGCTTCCAGGACTAGGCCTAGGTTAGCACACTGAAGCAGTAAGTCCTCAAGACGATTACAACCGGCAAATAAAAGTTACTTTTACAAGAAAGATGGCATTACAGTCTGTTTCTTTCTTAAATTGTGTCTGTGGGTGGGTAGGTGACTATCATGCAGGTGCCCGAAGGCCTTTCAGAGCTGGAGTTACTGGTGGTTGTTAGCCCATGTAATGTGGCTACTGGCAAGTGAACTCCGGTCCTCTGGAGCCGCAAGATGTGCTTTTAATCACTGAGCCATCTCTCTAGCTCCAGAATGTTGGCACTCTTATCAATTAATAATTTGAACGATTAAGGTAAGCTTACAAGGAAACAGGCTCTAAAATGTTAACAGACCTGTACTTAAATTACCGAAGTATCTGGACAAATATCCTCAATTTTTGAGAAATATGAATGCCAAGATACTTGGGTTAAAATAATTCCTGTTAAACAAAAATTTCCACAGGGTCTTACCTACTTCTGAACCTCCAGATGTATAAATTTTGCCTTCTGCAGCACAGGCAGCAAGGCTGTCTCGAGGTGTGGGAGGGCCCAGTTTGGAATACCAGCTATCCTTCACAACATTGTAGCAATCCATTCGCTTTATGGGGAAAAGCTGAGAACCTCCCAAAATGTATACTACGTTGTCCCAAAACACACACGCTGCATCTCTTCGTTTTTCAAAGGGGCAGCGGATGTCTGTCCAGCTGTAATCCTGAAACAAGACAGAAGAGGAAGCATTCAGAAACAGAAAGCAGAAACAACAAAGCACAGATAAAGATGATATAAAGAGTACGGGTGTACTCTGCACATGTAAAATGTTTGACTCAAGTTTAAACGGAGTGACTTCTTCATGTTGGCCAGCTGGGGTGGGAAGGACATGACTGATGTGCTGTGGCTTTGAAATAAACGTATCTGGATAGATTACTACTACCCTGTCTTCTAGTCTGTCGTTGATCTTGAAGACCATAACTCTCAAATAAGTAGAATCATTATTTTTAGAAGTGCTTGTTTTTATTCTTTTTAATTGTGGCTGTGTCTATATATGGGCGTGTGTGCGCATGCACAGACTCTAAGTGATACATGCTTCCAGTAGCCGTTTTCTCCGTCAGTTTTGTCCCAATCAGTTCCTTAAAGTCCTATCACAGTGTCCATCTGCTTCCTATGTGCTTTTCTTCTTTTTTCTTTTCTTTTTTTTTTCTAGACAGGGTTTCTTTGTGTAGCCCCCACCGTCCTGGAACTCAGGCTGTCCTTGAACTCAGAGGCTCGCTTGCCTCTGTTTCCCTGAGTGCTGGGATTAAAGAATGTGCAAAAGATGCCTTTCGTTCTGTTTTGTTTTTGTATGTGCTTTTCCTACTTTATTATCACTCCAATTATATTGGTTAATCAGCCTGAAACTTGTTAATTATGTATAAAACAAACTTACCCACCAATTTGTAGACTTCGGCTCTGAACAGTAATTGTTGTATGGAAATTTAACTTACACCCAAGTTTCATGATTTCAGAACAATGATGGAATGGATATCAAACAAAAGAGACAGGAAAAACAAAAGTGGGAGAAGCTACCATGTCACTTAGGTATGATGAGTAACTGTAACCTTAGGGCAGCCTTAGGAGGGCAAGCATGCACCCCCGAAACTACTGTAATGTTACTTTTATTTTTTAAGTGAAAGGAAATTGAAGGTGATGCCCTGAATAAAATTTTGTGCGATTTTGACTCTAGAGTCTCAATTTCACTGTAATAAAGTCTTACTGGAAGATGGCAACATGTTCCCATATGGACTGTCTACATGTGATTTCATTCAGCTGGCACCTGCAACAGAAACCATACCTCAACACCAACAGTATCCACTGTTTGTCTCTTTACCAGCCCTTTTCCTGGCCCAGGTAACTAACTGGTCTCTAGCCAATATTCAAGCCTTCCCTATCTAGTGATAGCTTTACAGGTTGTGTTCTTTTTCCTTTCAGGCACAGTAAATGTAGAAAACAGTGGGTTTCATTGTGCTGCTTTCACACACGCCTATAAAGTTCTTGATTATACTCAGGTCCTCCATTATTTTTTCTTCTTTTCCCACGTCCTTTGGGACCTTCTCTCGTCTAATGTCATTAAAGAGTTTACATATGAGAAAAACACACAATAAATGCCCACACCTGGTTTATCATTATGTTTTGTGGCGTCTAAGGACGCTTCTCTCCACCTGCCATGTATATGGGGCGTGTCCCTAAAGGAACAATACTGACACTCTGTTCCCGCTGCTGGATCAGCCTGGACTCCAAACAATTCCCAATCTCACTGATAAAGCACTGTGTGAATGTTACTGTTGAGGTGCCTATAAGAATACCAAATTGATATTTATATCTTGTCAGCATCTGCTGTGTCAGTTGTTCATTAGATTAGAATATATCCTAAGAACAGAAGGGCTGATCTTCTAGAAAAGAAAAGTGTATTTGCAGGGACTTTTAACTCTTAACGATCAACGCTTAACGTTTTTTTGTTTGTTTGTTTGTTTTGTTTTGTTTTTTAAATAAGGAAAACAAAGCATTAATTACTTAGGACTTCATCTTTAAATCAGGATCTTTGGTTAGCAAGATAAATATCACATCATTTTGAAGCTTTAGTCTTATCCAATTGACACTGAAAGCCTAAGGATACTTTTACTTTTTTCATTTGAGAAAAACTGTATTCTAAAGAAAACAGTAATTATCATATAGTCTACAAGGAGTAGTTCTTTAAAGGTGATCTAAATGATTCTCATACATTGTATAAATCCAATGAGCAGAAAAATACAACTTAATAAACTACATAACTCAATCTCAGGTCTTGCCACTCTTCACATAATTTACTGAAAGCTATGTGGGAAATTCTCTGTAAGTTTAAAAGATATCAATAAGTACCCTTCTATGAGCTTCAATTAAATTTAGGGTGAAACCACTGGCCACTTGTTCTTTTAAATGATCCCCAACACCTGCTATTCTTCAAATTAAAAATAACTGCCCTGGGGCTGGGGGGATTGGCTTAGTGATTAAGGGCACATACTTCTCAAGTTAGCTTCTCAGCACCAATGTTGGGTGGCTCACAGCAGCTATGACTCAGCTCCAGGTGATAGCTATTCTTGGTTGTCAACTTGACTACATTTGGAACTGTAAGCCCAGGTTGCTGGACAGACCTATGAAGAATTTTTCTTAATAATTTGAAGTGGGAAGACCCACTTTTAATCCAGATCTTATGAGTCTGGAAGATCTACCTTTTATCTGGCCACAGCTTCTGTGGATGCCTACGTGAATGCCATGGAATAAGGACACTTGCTCTCTTTGCCTGCTTGCTCTTGCTGGCTGGTCCATCCCATTACTGGCTGAGGAACCTACTTCTTCAGGATTCCGGTGCATATTGTTAAGACCAGCTAAGATATTCAGCCTCACAGACTTAACAATTACTGGACTCTTGGACCTTCCATTGTTAAACAGCCACTGTTGGACCATCTGGACTAGAGCTTCTAAGCCATTCTAATAAATCCCCTTTAAAAAAACATGTGTCATGTGGTATAAATTTTTATTTATATTTCAATTTATTTATTTATTTGCTTGTTTATTTATATGTCAGCTCCTCTAGAGGTGCAATTCTCAACCTGTGGACCAAGATCCCTTTGGGGAGGGTTGAATGACCCTTTCACAGGGGTCGCCTAACACCACTGGAAAACACAGGTATTTACATTACAATTCATAACAGTAGCAAAATCACAGTTATGAAGTAGCAATGAAAATACTTTTATGGTTGGGGTTACCACAACTTAGGGAACTGTGTATTAAAAAGTTGCAGCATTAGGAAGGTTGAGAACAATTGCTCTAGGAAATGCTGAACAAAATACAGACTTTGGTACCAGGACTGGGGCAACACTAATATAGTATCAGACACCTTCTTTTGATCACCATGGTCAACTAGACTCATGTGAACCCTTATTCCCACACAGACACATGCTCATACTCCTAACTATAAATAAATCTTAACATGTGTCTTGACGTCTTGCTACATTCCAAATTTAAGAATGAAAATGACTTTAAAGGTAGCAAAATAATTCAGAGGGTATAAATGACCTAAGTTTAATCCTAGAGACCTATAATTTATGCAGTTTCTCGAGAAACATCCAATTTTTCTTCGTTTTGAATCAAGATCTTCCTGTATTTTTGAGTTGCACTCAAATTCTTGGTCTCAAGGCGTTCTCTGCCTCAGCCTCCTGAGCAAAGGGACTGCTGACACTGTAGGAGGTTGGTCTAAAGCCAATTACTGGCCCTCAAGATCTTGTTACTGCCCTCCGGCCACACCCATCCTTGTTGGTATAAATCTGCCTAAAACATTATACCTGATTGGTTCATAAAATGGCCTATACCTGGGCAGAGCAGAATTGGGTAGGTGTGGCTAACTTTCCCGGGCTTGGAGAAGACAGAGAAAATCACAGGAGACAGACGAACAGGAAGAGAGGAAGGAGGAAGATGCCATGAGGGTTTAGCCTGAAGAAAACATGTAGGCCAAGAGAAAGGACTCCAATAACAGCATGAAAAGGCCCAGATGAAGAATACAAGCAAGTACCATGGGATTATGGGTGAAAGGTAGTCCAGTTGGGAGATTAAGGTGGATGGCATTGGATGGGGGTTGGGAAATGGATGGTGAGGATATTGAAATAGTGTAAGTGAAATATCTGCCAGGCCCAAGGTAAACAAGGCAATTATAAATCTAACAGGTGTCTGTGTCTTGTTATTTGTGATAGTGGGTTAAATCACACTGCCGTGATAATCTCAGGGCTAATAATAAACATTATATAGCCCAACACTCATATTTTTTATTTACTACAAAAAGACACATACCACCATATTTGATAACTGATTTTTTTTTGATAACTGAATTTTAAACTCAGTTGTTTTTGTGCACGTTAGATACTATGTTTAAAAACTATTAACTACATAGTATTGTAATGGTTACCATTTTTAGGACAGTAACTGAAATGTCCTTTGTAAGCATTTCTACTACAAATGCAAAAATACTCCTTTCAGCCTTACAATTCAGCCTAGTTAAGAAAAAAAAAACTGTTTGGATTTCCTTGGCTACGCTTGTGTATATAAATGGTGAGTGGGGAGAGGTGATCTTTGTTTTATTAAAATACATACAGCATCTCTGGGAAGCCTACCTAATTCTCATAATCTTGTACCCCCACTGAGAAAGTGATCTGATGTTCACTTTTGAAAAATGGAAATAATATAGTTGAAGAAAGACAGTTTGGGCTTGTCAGCTCGTAAGTATGAAATTTGGGCAGACCTTAGCAAAGGAACCAGCTTACACTGTGCAGGGGAAGGGAGAGTTATTTACAGTTCTCTGAAAGTTAGAGAACATGTAGCTTTCAATAAAATGGACAAAGGCACTAAAGTCACACTTCGGGAAGTAACCATAGGCTCCAAAAAAGAGACAAGGAATTATTATCTTAAAATACACTTTAATTCAGTAAAGTTTTATTGAATATTTAATTGCAAAGTTATATGCTTAGTTGCTGGGAAGAAAATTGGAAAATTAGAAAGGGTATGAACGGCAGGGTATAAGTTTTCACACACCACCCATGCATGTATACACACTGAAGAATGACATCCTGTCTTCCTTGGTCCTAGTCAGCCCTTCTTGCCATAGACTATGCTTTTTCAAGAGCAAGTCTCCTTTCCTTCGGTAGGCTTCAGTGACTCCCTTTTCTGAATCCTGACCATGCAGGAGTCCAGCTGGAGAACTGCGCCCTCCATTACACATCCACAGTGGAGGCTGCTTGTGGTGAGGAGCTAGCTGTGACTGTTTTTCTTTAAATGCTTCAGGCAAAAAGATGACTGTGCCATTTCCATTCAAAGAGGAGTAGCATTACTAAGTGAATTCTGAAAACATGCTGTCTCAAATAACTGAAACACTATAAAGATTTAAATAATTACGGCAACCACAATCCAAACCCAGGTCCGTACTACAGTATTATCTTTTAATTACCCCGAATGCAGCTGGCATCTTCCTACCTGGCTCCTGGTTTTGTGGTTGATCATACCATTGAGAATCTGGGGATCTGTGACCAGTTAGCAAAAGGTACTAAGGATTAGAGACCAGGTCTTCCTATACTTTGAAAAACAGAACTTAAATACATTCAGCTCTTTGGCTAAAACATTTCTTCCCTAAAATATCTGTCCTAAATGGAAAACTGAATACCATGTAAAGAAGGCACATATAAAGGTGTTCATTGAAGGGCAGAGAAAAGTTGATATAGGACACATATGAAAAAGACAAAAACGAGAAAGACAGGCATTAAATAAATTATGGTTTATGCTTATAAAAGCAGTCTTCTAAAACATATTTTTACTGGCATCAAATTAGTCCTAATATAATACTGAGTAAAAAAGTTTCATAAACTATGACACTGATAGAAATACATGTAAATGTAAGGAATGGAACAATGTTCACTGTTCATTTATAAAATTTATCATTTTGTCTATGCGTGTATGTGGAGGTCGGAGACTTGGCAGGGCTTGATTCTCTCCTTCCACTATGTGGGTTCCAAGGATGGTGCTCAGGTCATCAGGCTTTGTCTCAAGCAGGTTTACCAGCTGAGTCATCCTTCTAGATCTAGTAGGGTGTATTAATTGTATGACATATTTTTCTTTCACTTTCTTTTTCTTTCTTTTCTGTTTTTTTGTTTTGTTTTGTTTTGTTTTTGTTAAAGACAGGGTCTTTCTATAAAGCCCTGGCTCTCTCTTGAAATTATGAGGACCAGGCTGGCCTGGAACTCCCAGAGATCAATCTGCCTCTGCCTCTGCCTCTGCCTCTGCCTCTGCAGTGATGGGATTAAAGGAATGTACCACCACACCTGGCCTAATGGTATATTATTAAAGTTTTTTCCTCCTCCTTTCAAGTATTGCTGTTCCAACTGAGGCTTTATACATAACAAATAAGTAATCTTATCAATGAGCTATACTCCAAGCTCAGGAAAAAATTTAAACCTGTTTTTCAATAGTAGTACTGTAGCTAACTAAAAAAAGACTTCTGCAGTCCATCAAATGAGAAATATCACTATAGTATAGCAAGCTGAGAGATTAAATTAGGCTTAATAATAGATAATATACAAAGAATATTTCTCAGCTGTTAATAGTTAAAATTAGTGGAGTTAGAAATGAGGACAGAAACAAAAAGGATTACTAAAAAGCATTTCTTCTTTACAGTTTTATGAAGTCATCAAATGTTCCTTTTCTCTCTACTCAAACCTAAACTGAGAAATTTAAGTATGTAATAAAAAGTCACTACCAAAGTCAAACATGACCAAGATACTATGTTAAAAAAAAAAAAACAAACAAACCCAAATTTTTTCTGTTACGGTTTGGTTTTTGGTGTTTGGTTTTTCAAGACAGGGTTTCTCTGTATAGCCCTGGCTGTCCTAGAACTCTCTCTGTAGGCCAGGCTGGCCTCTAACCCCGAGATCCTCCTGCTTCTATCTCCCGAGTACTGGGATTAAAGGATGCATACACACCCCTGGCTAGCAATTGCCCTTTGAGCATAAAATTAGTATTTATGAAGAATCCCTGCACCACCACCCCAAGGCGAGCAATTGCCCTTTGAGAATAAAACACACATTAGTGAAGAATCCCTATGCTAGCATTTTGCCAGGTTGTCTTCAATAGCTTTGCATTTAATTAAGAGTGTGTGAGTGTGTGAGTGTGCACGCACATTGTGAGTGTGCACATGCTGGGGCTTAAACCTAGGGTCTTGGGTATGCTAGGTAAGAATTCTAGCATTAGGTCATATCTCTGTTCCAGCTTTGCCCTTAAATGAACCGTGAGATATAATTTTTAGTCTTGGCATAGCAAGGCACACTACACTTTACATGGCTGTCTGAAATGTCAGAATGTGGTCATACAGTCATTTAATAAAAGAATGAAAAAGAAAAAAAGAGAGAAAATAACATATATGGCTAAGATTCGGATGGCAGAGAGAGCAAGGAAGATAATATGTTAAGAGTACACGAAAGTTTGGCTCCTGCACCTACATCAGGCGGCTCAGTAAGCACCAGCAACTGCAGCTCCTGGCCTCTCCAGAAGTACTGCAGTACTGATACTGCAGAGTCCTCCCCACTCTCACACATAAGTGACTGAGGAGTGATGGTCCCTAACGCAAGCACCAGAGATCCAGATTCAGAAAGAGCTCTGTGACTTTTAAATCTTTAAAAAGCTAAATACAGAAAAATCATAAGACCCAAGACTAGCCAGAAGAAACTGAGAAGTGAATGGTAATCAGAGTCAGAGGAGGAGAACATAAACAAATCCTTGGATTTAAGTCCTTTACTTTGGCCCAGAAAGTTTAGAAAGGCTAAGACTTGCTTAAGGTATATATAGATTTGAAAAGTTTTTTCTAAAAACAGCTGTTTTCCCTTAAAAAAACAAAAACAAAACAAGACAAACAAACAAGACTCAGAAACTAGGTCTCAGAGAAGAAAAATGACTAAGACCTGGTGCTTCTGTTTTTCCACTCATTTGCAATTTTAAAAAAAGTATATTAGGTGCCATTCAGTTAAAAAATTTTTGCTTTTTTACAAACAATTCAGGTATTTGTCAAACCCAAAGGAGGATCCCTGCTCAGTACTCAACATAGTTGTCTTTTTCTCATCATTCAAACTCAGCCATTAAATCTTCTCTAATAACCTCCATGATGCTTCCATAGACATCCTAGTCAAAAATCCAAAAGAGGAAGCCTTTCATTTTCATGCCACCATTCTATGTGACGCACTGGGACACTGGACTGATTAAATTCAGCTAACCTGACTTTTGCCTCTGTGCTCTCTTTTGGCTTCCTACTTCTACAAGTATTTCATATACTCTGAATTTGAGAAGAGGACCATATTATATGCACATTTTACATTTCCCTGTCAGTACCAACCTATAAATTTAAAATTCTAGATGAACTGTGATACTGGTAATGCATGATAAGCATTATTTCTTTAATCTATGTTTTAACAAACAGCTAGTCATAAAATATGCTGTTGCTTACACAAATTTAGGAAAATTAAACATCCCCCCTAAATGCCAATTTTTTCGTTTTTTTCTTTCTCCTATTTCTTCTTTTATTTCCCCCCTGAGGTAGAGTCTCACTATACAGTTTTGGTTGTTCTAGAACTCATTGTGTAGACCAGGCTGGCCTCAAACTCAAAAAGATCTGCCTGTCTCTGCCTCCCAAATGTTGGGATTAAAAGGTGTGAGCCACTATGCATGGTTATAGGATTACCAATTTTCAAATAAAATATTTCTGGAATGGCAGATTCATCTAAGCCACCATATGCCCATTCATTATTAAAGGTAGCCAAGATACTTAACAGATCACATGGTATAGTAAATGGTTGGAACATGTCTTCTCTCTAGATTTGTGTTCATGTATCTATTAACCTCCAGCCACTTCCAGATGGCTACAGCCCCACATGGTAACAACACACAGATCCCATTCTTATTTTCCTTCCGTTCTTCCCACTTCCAGCCTTTATCATAAACCTGAAGCTGTTTGGACTTTCTCCAAACCTTTGCATGATCTGTCAATTTACTATAATTAATGCTGGCTGTGACAGACAATGAATTTGGTATCCTAGTTTGTCAATTTGACATAGCCTTGAGGGATGACTACTCAGATCAGATTGGGCTTTTCTATGAAGAACTGTCATCATTGTTAATTGATGTAAGAGGGCTGGCCCAGATCACTGTGGATGTCACCATTCTCTGGGCAGGTGATCCTAGGCTGAATATAGAGCTGGAGTACAAGCCAGCAAGCAGTTTTCGTCCATGTTTCTACTTCAAGTTCTTGCTTGAGTGCTTGCCCTGACTTCTCTCAATGGGAGACTAACCTGTAAGCCGAAATAAACTCCTTCCTTTCCTAAACTGTTTTGTGTCTTACCGCAGCAACAGAAGGAAACACAACATCGGGGTTAGCCATATTTTCACAGCAAAGTTTCTTAAAGCTCAGTGACAACACAAAGCAACATCTCTGAAAGTGAGAGTTTTAGGAACAGAGGAAGATGGAGTGGAGGATATGAGGTAAAGTCTATGAGGCTATAAAGAGACAGAGGAGGGCTGGCAAGGAGGCTCAGCTGGTTAAGGTGCTGTTGCCAAGTTTAATGACCTGAGTTTAATCCCTGGGTAAAGTAACATGATGAGTTTATGTGAGCTCATGCTGGAACACACATAATGGAAAGACAGAACTGAACCCCACAAGCTTTTCTCTGCTCTCCACATACACATCACAGCATGTTCATGTTCCCTACCCACACCTCACAAAATAAACATGAAAAGATTGAAACTAATATTCCTAATTTGATAAGGCCTTGAAGGAAGGCAGAGCATTCAATGGAGAATCTGTTCAGTGTGTTTCCGTCTTCTCTACATGAACATCTTCATGCTGACAGCTGAGGAAGCTCAGAGGTGCCCATGATGGTTCATTCCTGTCACTTTCCAGCAATGTCATCTGATGGGGTTCACAGCCAGAGTCCATTCTAGTGGCACAGCTGCCCGCATGTGGAGTGTTTTGCTCTTACAGGTGCTTCTGGCCATTCAGCAGTGCTTATGCTTTCACGACAGTGACAGGACTCTTCATACTCTGCGGGTGGCAAAACTACTGGCAAGCTCTTATACAAGTCAGTCTCTCTCCCTCCTGTCTGTCTCTTGTTTTTGAGACATGGTTTCTCTTGGCTGGCCTGAAACTCTGAGACCCACCTGCCTTTGCCTCTGTCTCTGGAATGCTGGGATGAAAGACAAGTACCACCATCCCCAGCTCAAAATTCTCGATTTTAAAAAGGCTACGCTGCATTCCTTTAAGGTCTACTCTTTAGCTTTTATACGCGTTCTTGCAAAATCATATGCAATATATAACTGTCAGTTTCTACTTTCACCACAGGGTAGAACAGTCTTCTCCTTAGTAAACCTTGCTTGAGAGACAAGGTGGTTATATTGTACTGTGAGAGAAAAGTAGTGTGATAATTTTTAGTAAACAGCATTTCTAATGAGAAAATGTGCTCTGAATTAAAGATAAATCTTTTTTCAGGGGGATGAGGACAAGTTTATATTTATACTCTATCTTATAAAAACCAAGTAATAAAATTCCCTGTGAAATATCATTAAATGTTGTATTTGTTCATTCTTCCTCACACACTGGAGTCCTCAATCAGAACAGAGCACATATTAACCACAAAGATTTACTTGGCTTGAGTGAGAAAATGAACTCAGAGTTTGTAATTCTGCACTTGGGAGACTGAAGCATCAGGATCAAGGGGTTCACAGTCAGTCTGGTCTACACAAGATTGGAGAGGGGAGAGCCCAGAACAAACCTTTGAATCCCAAAGACAGATGATATATAGTTTTCTGCCCTTGTAATTTATGAGCTCAGATCCTCTGCTCAGTTTACCACTTGTTTGCTTTCCTGCCAGAGAATACACTAAGTCCGGTTTTCTCTGTGGCATAGTCTTCCTTTCCTTCAGCACATGAAAGTGGTAAGTGAAGATCTTTACAGAGCTTTAAGCCCTTAGCCCATCCTTTCATTAGGGGTCCAAATAAAAATTGGCCAATTAATTAAACTTTTATTTAGGCATTAGTACCACAATATATTACCATGCTAAAACTGAGCACACAAGCAGAAACAGAATATTAAATACAATTCTTTCAGCAATTACTTAGCACTTGAAAGCTAAAAAGTAGGTACAAGATGGGAAAATGGAGGGTTTTTTTTTTGTTTTACAAATTTTATCATCTTTTTATTGTCAATTAATACAAAAATTTGTCTTTTGACACTAGTAATAGCCAACGAGTATCAAAAATAGAGCTTATAGGGGAACTGATGGAAAAGAAACACTGCTTAAAAATTGTCCTCTTTGAAGGAGATCAGTGCAGTGACCATCTCTTTTGGCTACTACAGGATCCACACAAATGATTCCCATTAATGAGTGAAAACCATTTTAATATTTCTGAACATGTTAAGTTAAAGAATTTTAAAGCAAACCAGCTTCTCTTTGTTACTTCTTATTAAGCAGTCTATGTATTATTTGACTAATGATATATTGCTTACTTGGGGCATCCCAAATAATAGTTTGTAATTAAATCACCTTCTCTATTTAATATTAAAATAATTAGGACTAATCAATTTATATACTAAAATGTTTTAACAAGAACAAATGGCTAAAGTTTTTCAAGATGAGTTTTTACAGCAAAACAAAACAGAATAAACCAGGAGCTAGCTCTTCTAGGAAAGAACAATACATACTATAAACAGATTCTAACAGTGCTTAGTTTCAGAGAATAAGAGATAACAGATGGAATGACAATTTTGAAATAATTCCTCCATTATTTAAATTTTTAACATTGGAAGTCTAAAGATTTGTGGTTGGGAAAAAAAGCAATTAAGAAAACTGTCATTTTAAAGAACAAAGCAAAACATTAAGTGAGAATTCTGGTTACACCCTCAGCACCAGGGCAGTGTAGAATAGTCATCTCTTCTCAACTGTCTGATAATGATAATGATAATAATAAACCCAATAAGGAAAGCAAAGCATTATATTTACAGGCTAAAGGTCAAAGTGCTCCTTGCCTCCCAAGTAAATTCAAGATTCTTCTGGCCCATCATAAACACCAGAATAGTAATTAATTAATTAGTTAATTATCTTATTAATTAGTTTATTGGCTTTTAATGTCTTCTACCAAATTTGGATTTTAAAAAACCTCTCTAAATAGATACCACAGCTAGGTTTTAAGGGTGGAACTTTAACACTTGAAAGCTGTAGTTTAAACTGCTATGACTTCATTTTATGCTTAGGAGGGGTATTAACTTTCCTTTCTTCACTCAAAAGTATCCTGAAAGTTTAAAAAACAAATTCACACTTAAACTTCAACATGTTTATCTTGACTTGGTGTGAAACAGGAGTAGAGTGTGGCAGCCTTTTAAAGACAAGGGAATTGTGTTTGCTGGCTTGTACTATACGGGCCACAATTCTCATATCGCTGTGAGCCATCTGTCTTCTGATGGGGAAGAAGTTGAATGTAAATCTGTATTTTGAGGTCGGAGGGATATCTCAAAAGTAATTTCTGGGTAAGAACAACTCTACCACCACCACCAGAAAAAAGAAACAACTAACAAATATCATGGCAAATGTGATCCTTTTTCCAGAAGGAGTTTTTGGTATCTGGCAGCACATCACTTACTTCTTGTGTTATGGCATTAAGTGTTCCCAGGAAAAGCTGTTGGAGATCTTCTCTACAAAACAGAGGAGGAACCATCAACAATGGTAACTCCAATGACCACTGGATCAGCATCAGGTATAGTCTTCCTAACTGGACCAGACTGATACAAGCTCTACATCTGGCATGTAACTAACATGCTGCCTAAGGCTATCTACCCATCAGAGGGATTTCTTGTCAACTGCCAGAGAAAATGTCATGACTTGACCTCAAGATTCTCTTGACTCTAACTCCAAGCCATAATACAAACTGCAGGAAAGCTGGACCACAGGCAATGTTGCTGATGCTCATGAAACTGAACAATTCTGGAGACCAAGAGAGGATGGATTCTTCAATGTCTTGGTAAAGACAAAAGACACACTAGCTAAGAATACAGTATTTGTTACTTTAATGGCCCTACTTGTCCAGTCTCCATGGCTCTAGAGTAGAGGTTGGGAAATAATGGCCCCCAAAGCAAATACACTCCAACATTTGTTGTTGGAAATAAAATTTTTTTTTAAAGATTTATTTATTATGTATACAGTGTTGTGCCTGCATGTACATCTGCCGGCCAGAAGAGGGCACCAGATCTCATTATGGATGGTTGTGAGTCACCATGTGGTTACTGGGAATTGAACTCAGGACCTTTGGAAGAGCAGCCAGTGCTCTTAACCCCTAAGCCATCTCTCTAGCCTGGAAATAAAATTTTAAGGAATAAAATTATGCCCATTTGTTTATATACTGTTTATGATTATTTCTCTTCTATAGCAACATAACACAGCAGCAGAAATAATAACAATCTGCAAAGATGAAACCATTTTTTTCTGGTCTTTTTTATAGAAGCCTGCCAAACCCCTGGTCTACAGTATGTTGGTTTACTACCCCAGCTCCTCACACATGTTACAGATAGGACATATCTAGTTGTTTCTTTTAACTCCAGAACAGGAGAGAGCCCTCTAATAAAAGGAGCATGGTATGGTAGCACAGCCCAGCAGCCCAGGTTACCCTGTGATTCTGGGGCAATAGACGCTTCCTTCAGGATGTCTCAACATGACCAGAGTGCACACCACAATTTTGGAACAAACTAAAACCAACTATCTTTACGTAGGTACCGGTCTGCAGAGTATAGAGTTCCTTGTTCGCCAGTTTGTTCCACCAGCAAATGTCTGACACAGGTAAACAACCTTATCATCAACCCATACCCAATATCTGCGTGCTCTAACAACAAAAGTAAAATGGCACCAAACAATTATGTTGTATATAAATACAAGGTTGGATTTATGGAGCTTTCTACTGCTTTTTCCATCAACTAAGAAACATTGCCTCCATGGAGGTATTCCCCATAAGCTCATAGACTTCAAAGACTTAGCCAATACTATATGGGTAAGGCAGTATAGTCCATCTGGAAATTGTCCAAATGTATGAATGATCACAGTACTACTGAAAGACTGCCTAAGCCAGTAGTCATAAGTTATAGTTCTCTAAGGCTAATAATAATAATAATAATAATAATAATAATAATAATAATAATAGCTGGTGCTGACATAACAGCAATAGTGACCAATTCTAAATCCTGACTTGTTATCATAATCTAAGGGAACCATTTAGTTACTCAATAGTACTGGGACAAATCCACTCATGAAGAGAAAGTGCTTGCCTTCACAGGAATTGATACTTAATACAGGTTTGAACTGTCCATTTCTGTCTTGACATCTCCATACTTTTATAAATACCTTGTGTATCAACACTGTATTACAGGGATGTCTTAAAGAACATATTTTACATAGAAAAAAGTATAACATAAGTACTCTAATGTCAATAGGATGCTTTGGTCTCAAATACTAACCATCAATTTTTAAAAGGGCTTATAAAATAAAGATATCATGTTATGCTTGGATTCAGCATGAATTGCGGATACCATCTTGCAAGTTTTGGGTATTATCTTTTAGAACTTTGGTACTTGCTCTGCCCCAGCAATGCATGCAGTATCAGAAAAATATGGTATTTCCCCCACACCATACCTCCTACACAGGACTAACACACAAGGCTGTAACTAACCATCTCCATATTTTTAAAAACTGTATTCCTAAACCTATAACTCATCCTCCGCTCCTCCAGTTAGCATGAAATGTCCTGGATGGCAGAGGAAAAGTGTTCTTTGTTTCTAGATTGTTGGATAAAGGCATTTATCTTTGTTTCTTTGTAACTACATTTTCCCTAATTGTCTAGCATGACAATGTAGAATTACTCAAGAAAGAAAACATATTTAGCCTAAGAAACTCATTTTCACTGAAGATAATCATCTAATGAAAGCAAGGACACTAGACTGAGTGAGTGGACTTGTTTTTTTCTGCAGTGTTTCCTTTTAAAGTATTGCAGAGCAGTTATATGGGCCATATGAAATCTAATTTTTAATTTCCTTACCCTGTAAAACAACAATAACTAGGCAATCAATTACTGCTTACTACATGGGGTATGTTAGTGTCTATCTGTGCTCAGTCCCTTCAAAATTAAGACTGGAATAAACTCAGTTACCTTTGGGTTAAAGTATCTACAGGACTGTGGCTGGGAGCCTCCAAACAGGGCTATGCGGTAATCGTGTTTCTTCCTTCTAGGCCGCGTGCCACCTGCCAGTTCTTCTCGGTCCTCAGGAGACAGCAGATGGTACCTCATTCCACCTGTACAAAAATACATGGTAACTCTTCAAGAGCTTCAGGTACTAAGTCAATGCTTTCAAAAGGAAAGCAGCCCCTCTGCCCCCCCACCCCCTGCTTCCTTTCCCCTCTAGTGTTCTAGGATGAAAGTGGAAGGAGGAAGGGTAAATGTCAAAGAATCCTCATCTTAATCAACTTATGATCTTCAAGAAGCAGTATTACTAAGACTGTGTAACCCAATGGATTATCTGGTTCCTCCAGAGTACTTGTCAAAATAATAATTATTGAAATCTATATCTCTCCCCACCTCTTATTTTTGGCCTTTTGTTTTTCGAGACAGAGTTTCTCTGTGTAGCCTTACCTGACACTTTGTAGACCAAGCTGACCTTGAACTCAGAGATCCGCCTGCCTCTGCCTTCCTGAGTCCTGGAATTACAGGCATGTACTACCACACCTGGCTGAAACCCAGAGATTTTAAGCTTTTTTTTTTTTTTTTTTAATGAAATACAATTCACTGAATAAGCCCGGAAGCTGTCCTTTAACTAGTAAGCCTCTTGACTCAGTTCCTTAATACTGAGATTGCAAATGTGTGCCAGTATCATCAGCTTTCTGTTTTAACTGCACATTAGAATCACATAAGAAAAGTCCCAGGACAAGAAATGTACATCAAGCTCTGCCTAGAAGGCAAGCAGTCCATGTTGGAATAGGCAGAAGGAAAACACTGAAGGGGTATTTTAAATAAAAGGGGCCATCTTACCAAAAGCAATCTACAGATTCAATGCAATCCCCATCAAAATAACAACACAGTTCTTTACAGACCTATACTAAACTTTATATAGAAAAACAAAACAAAACAGCAGAATAGCTCAAACAATCCTATACAATAAAAGAACTTCTGGAGCCATCCCCATCCCTGACTTCAAGCCATACTACAGAGCAACAGTAATAGAAACTGCATGGTACTGGCATAGAAATAGATTGGTTGATCAGTGGAATTGACTTGAAGACCCAGAAGAAAACCCACACACCTATGGTCACCTGAGTTTTGACAAAAGAGCCAAAACAATCTGATGGAAAAAAGACAGCATCTTCAACAAATGGTGCTGGTCTAACTGAATGTCTACATGTAGAAAAATGCAAATAGATCCATATTTATCTCCCTGCACAAAACACAAATCCAAGTGGATCAAAGACCTCAATATAACACCAGATACACTAAATCTATTTGAAAAGAAGTGGGAAAGAGCCTCAAACTCATTGGCACAGGAGACAACTTCCTGAACAGAACACCAACAGCTCAGGCTTTAAGATTAACAATTACTAAATGGGACCTCTTGAAATGAAAAAGCTTCTGTAAGGCAAAGGACACTGTTAATAAAAGAAAACGACAGTCTACAGGTTGGGAAAGGATATTCACCAATCCTACATTCTAAAAAAGGCTAATATCCAAAATACATAATGAACTCAAGAAATCAAACACTAATAAAAAAAAACAATTAAAAAATGGGGCACAGAACTAAACAGAGAATTTTCAACAGAGGAATCTTGAATGGGTGAGAAACACTTAAAGAAATGTTCAGCTTCCTTAGTCATCAGGGAAATGCAAATCAAAAGGACCCTGAGATTTCACCTCATACCCGTCAGAATGGCTAAGATCAAAATCTCAAGCCTATTGCTGGTGAGAATGCACACTGCCACACTGCCAGTGGGAGTGCAAACTTGTACAACCACTTTGGAAATCAATCTGGTGCTTTCTGAGAAAATTGGGAATAGCTTTACCTCAAGACCCAGCTTTTCCTCTCCTGGGTATATATCCAAAAGACACTCTGCCATACAACAAGGACACTTGCTCAACTATGTTCACAGCAGCTTTATTCATAATAGCCAGAATCTAGAAACAACCTAAATGTCCCTTACCCAAAGAATGGATTTAAAAAAGAAAAACAACTGTGGTACATTTACACAATGGAATACTATTCAACTATTAAAAACAAATAAATCATGAAATTTGCAGACAAATGGATGGAACTAGAATAGATCATCCTGAGTGAGATAACTAAGACCCAGAAAGATAACACAGTACGTATTCACTTACAAGTGGATTTTAGTCATAAAGTACAGGATAACCATTCTTCTATCCACAGACCCAAGGAAGATAGGTAACAGAGGATCCAAGGGAGAATGCGTATATATCACTCAGAAGGGAAAACAGAATAGACAGAAGTAGAGGCTGAAGAGAGGGAACAAGGTAGGAGAAGGGGCACAGAGAGTTAAGAGGGGGGAGAGACCTGGGGAGAGAGGGTGAGAGGGCAGAGGTCTGCAGAGAAAAGAGAAACTGAGGGTGGGTGGAGTCATCTCTCTGACAAGCTGGAGACCTAAGTCAGGGTAGGCTCCTAGAAGAATATGAGGGGGACTCAAGCAGAAACTCCTTGTAGCAAAGGCCATAGAGACCCTTAACTAGACTAGTCTCTTAGTAAAGGGAAGGGAACAACAACCCACCCACAAAAACTTCGACCCAAAATTTACCTTGCCTACAAGATGTACAGGGATAAAGATAGAGCAGAGCTTGAAGGAATGCCCAGCTGATGCCTGGCCCAACCAAAGACCACTTCCTTGCAGAGTGCCAAAACCAGACACTATGAATGATACTCTGCTAAGCTTGCAAACAGGAGCCTGACAGAGTTGTCCTCTGAGAGGCTCTATACAGAGCACCTCAAAACAGATGCTGAGACTCACAGCCAAGCATTAGACGATGCAGAGGGAATCTTGTGGAAAAGTGGGAGGAAAAAGAAAAGGACCTGAAGGTGACAGGAGTCCACAAGAAGACCAACAAAGTCATCTACCCAGGGCCCAGAGGGGCTTCCTGAGACTGTAGTATCAAGCAAGACCATGCACGAACTGGACCTAGGACCCCTACAAAGATGTAGCAGATAGGCAGCTTAGCTTCCCTTCCTCTAGTAAGGGAAATGGGGACTGCACTGGAATGGACTCATTTGCCAGCTTTCTGATCACTTCCCCCTGGTGGAACTGCCTTGCCAGGCCACAGGGAAAGAGGAAATGCTCAGTCTTGGTGCAACTTGATGAGCTCAGGTGGATGGGAAAGGGAGCTCCCCTTTTCTGAGGAAAAAGGGAGGGAGAAAAGAAAAGAAGAGAGGGTAAGACTGGGAGGGGAGGAGGGATGGGCTACAAGGATGTAAAGAATAAAAACTTAAAAAAAGAAATAAAAGCAATGGGTTAACTGCACAAATTTATGTGAAAGTGGCATTTTATAAAAGTATATAGGGCTTCTAGGCTAGTAAAAAATATGAAAGAAATGAGTATATTATTAGCTCCAGGCAAATAAAGAAAACTTATTTAAGAAAAAGAAGTGTCAAGATGGGAAACTACTTGGTTAAATAAAAAGGATACAGTATAAACAAAGTACATGAAAGATACTGTGTACAAATTTAAAAAAATCTTCACTTTCTTTCACTATAAAATAAGGACTGAGGCTAATCCTTTTCACAGGACTGAGAACCCTAAGGGATTAGCATGCTAAGACGACAAAGTTTTTCCCTAATTAGTGAGTATGAGCCACTGGAACAGGTTTTTAGTCCATAGAAAATTGCTACGTAGTACATATATAAATGGGTATGAATGCAACTTACTTATCACCATTTTAAGGCATTCAGGATTATCTTGAATAAGTGGTTCAGCTTGTACTGTTTTACTTAGGAAATTCTTTGATATAAGAGGAAACCTGACTTTAGCAAGGATATCAACCATAAATGGCTGGCGATTAGGCTCATCATACTTCAACCATCTCACTGCAGCATCATACACCTAAAGGGAAAAAGAGAACAGGAAAGTTCTGAGATGGCAGCAACATACCAAACATCCATTTTCACGCTCACACTGAAAAGGGAGCAATTATTTATTCTCAGGATTTTGTCCAAATACTTATTTGCATTTCTCAACACCTCAAACATTTTACACACTGCTTTAGTGAGCCTTATAGGCAGTATGTTTGCTGTAACTAACTACTAATAAATACAGTGATGGGAAAGATGATAAAATTGTGATTTAGGAAAAAAAAAAAAAGGATTTATGGGATTGAAGAGATAGTTTAGCTGTCCAGAGGGCCTGATTTTGTTTCCTAGCACCCATGCCAGGCAAGTCACAACGGTCTCTAACTCCAGCTCCAGGGCATCCAAAGCCTCTGACTTCTAAGGGCGCGCGCGCACACACACACACACACACACACACACACACACACACACACACACACTTACTTACTTTTAAAAATAATAAAATAAAATTCTTAGAAAAGATTTTTTATTTATGTCTATCTACGTATGAGTCTCCATGTGTTGGTGGGTACCTGAAGAGGCCTGAAGAAGTTATCATAGTCCTTGCAGCTGGAAATTACACACAGTGTGACCCATTCATATGGCTGCTGGGAACCGAACTCAGGTCCTTGTAAAGCCTCAGTGCTCTAATCACTAAGCTATCTCTCCAGTCCCAAAATTTGTATGGGTGTTTTAACACAACCCTAGCTTCCTTTTCAGAAGCAGACACATGATACTCAAAGAAGTCTTCTGGCCAGTGATAGTTCCAACATATGCTCAAGACACGATTACCCAAGAAACTTCCATTCCAGGAGACGTGAAAGTTATTGATCTTAACTTTGTATCTCTACACTGTGAACTAACACACTTACCTGTTTCTAGAAAATTTGAGATATAAAAAATTTTATACTTAGTATAGGATATTTATAAGAATTACTTTCCAAAATGGTACTGTAGCATTCATTTAACTAGACTGAACAAGTCCAAGTTCATTAATATAATTTAATTTACAAATCATTGAACAGCATGAACAACTTATTTCAGATACATACTCATACTACTCATTAAACGTAAGTTTGAGCTAGTTATATTGTGGGAACTGGAATTTTAAAGAGAGGCTTTTTATTTTATAACAGGTTTAGACTGCTTTTGGTCTTCTTAGATTTAAATTTAGTATTCTCTGCACTCACTCACTGTAGTATGAAGTATCTGTCATAATAATAAGTTAATTCTACTATAGTAATACCACAGGAGTTTTGTATTTCTTTAGAGTTTATCTAGCATTATTTTCCTCCCATTATTCCATAAAGGAAACCACATTAAGTCAGTAAGTCATTTAAGGATTTTTTTTTTTAAGAGTTTGGCAGCTTCTCAGGCTTTCCTTCTGACAATCTTAACAGTTCTGAATCCCGGTCAGGTAAACTGTCTTCAATTTCAGCTTGTTTGATGTCTTGTGCATTAACCTCATGCTATGTTTTCGGGGAGGGTGACCACAGTGATTATCTCAGGGTTGCTACTGTTATGATAAAACACCATGACTAAAAGCAACTTGGGAGAAAAGAGTTTAACTCTATCTCTTAGTTCACACTCTATCATTGAGGTTGGTCAGGGTAGGAACTCAAGGCAGGAACCTGGAAACAGGAACTGAAACAGATGCCATGGGTTACTCCGCTTGTTGGCTTGGTTTGCCTTCTTTTATATATACCAGGATTACCTGCCCAGGAGTTACACTGTCCACAGTGTGCTGGACCCTCCCAAATTAATCATTATTTAAGAAAATGTCCCACTGACTTGCCTACTGACCAGTCTTATGAAGACATTTTTCTCAAATAAGATTCCCTCTTTCATGGGGCTGGAGAGATGGCTCAGTGAAGAGCACTGTCTGCTCTTCCAGAGGTCCCGAGTTCAATTCCCAGCAACCACATGGTGCCACTGGGATCTGATGCCCTCTATTGCCATGTATGTGTACATGCAGATACAGTACTCATATGCATAAAATAAATTAATAAAACCCTAAAAAACAATTCTCTTTCCAGATCTGTCTACTTTTGTGTCATACTGACCAACCCCAGCCAGAACAGCAACTATTTGCTATGTTATCACATCAAGTGAGCATGTACTCCATATGGCATCACTGATGCCCAACAGCAGGCCATATCTGTCAGTTTTTCCAGCATAAGTCACTTTCTTCAGCTGCATACCAGCCAGTTAATTTTGATGAGAGAACTGACGTTTCTAGCTCTGTTTTGGTTCTTTGGAGACAGGTTCATATTACATTCTAACTGGTTCCAACATCTTGGGCTCAAGTAGTTCTTTAGCCTCCTAAGTTACTAAACTTTAGCCACACGGACATGTGAAACTGAGTTTTTCTTTTTATCTGGTCAAATTCTCCAATTGGAAAATCTATGTTATGAACAACATAGAGCAAAAGAACATGGGTTAGTGATTTTTTTTTTTTTAAAGAAAAGTAGCCACTCAAAACATGGGTTCTTATAGCAGTACATTTATTTCCTATTGCAGCTGTAACAAATTACTACAAATTTAGTGGCCTAAACGGAGAAAGATGTGGGGCTAAACAAATAAAGACTGAGTCTAAATATTAAAGTTATACAACCTGCTCCTAAATACCTTTGACAATTTACACACGTAACACTTAAGCTGATGGTTCTAGAGAACAGAGTGTAAATCAAGGCATGCTGGGCTAACGTCAAGGTGCCAGAAGGGCTACCTCAAGGCTCCACAGAACAAACTATTTACCATTTCAAGCCTCTTATGACCCATTTGCACTTTGGACCTACCCCATCTCCAAAGCAGCAACGACTGGTCAATCTTTTGCACATTTGAGGACCCTTATGATTATATTGGACCTGCTCATCCTCAGCTTGGTCACATCTTCTAAATTCCCATCGACATGTATGGTAATATAAGTTCAGGAAATCTTTTGGGGGAGGCCAACATCTTACCCAGTAGTTTTTTTCTCTACTATGCAGTTCTTACAAATAGTCTTAGCTTTTCCAATGTAAATGGCTTTGTGTTAATGTATTTATTACAAGGCATGTATTCTCTCCTAATTCAAGACTTTCTGTTGTTGTTTATTAAGACATCAGGAATATGAAATTGATAGAGAAGTTCTAACCAGGAAATATCTAAGAAGATAATGTGTCACCTGATCCTCTGCTCTCACAGTCAGAGTGTCCTGGCTGAGAAGCTGTGTTACTCGTTTGACATCAAGTTGTAGAAATTCATCAGTTTTGTACACTTCAGTGAAATGCTGATGAATAAAGTCATCTGCTGTTGCTTTCAGTTCAGGACAGTCCAGACACTCTGCAAGCACACTTATACCTAAACACAGAAAAAAGAAAAGAAACGAAACGAAACAAAACAGACATTGGTTTTAGAAAAGAACAAAGCCCTGGAACCTGAAACGATGTGCCGGAAAATCTCAAGTTTAAGGCCAGTCCAGACTTCACAATAAGACCCTGACTAAAAAAATACCACGTAGTATGTGATTTAGGTAGGTGCACAGAGGAAATAAAGCAAGGCCTCAGGAAAATTTAAGTGGGCCTCATAAATCTAGATCAGTTTTGTTCCAATAATTTGTCTATTTTTGTGGCAATATGAGGTTGTCTTATGCTTGAGAATAATAAGAGAATCAATTTTTCCAAACTTCTCTCAGGTACTGTTAAACATTTTCTTTCACAAATAAATCTAAAACTATTACATTTAAAAATGCGATATTTTTGTCAAGACTGCACTAAGCTTTGGATTGCTTTTGGGGAACAGCTGACTTCTGCAGCACAGAGAAAGAGATCTATGTAAGGATGTGCCATTGCACTGGAAAACAGCTCATCAGAGAAAGGGTCTTGCCTCCAAGCGGGGGTCCTTGGGGCCCACGTGGAGGAAAGGCGTCACCTACTACAGGCTGTCTCCTGACCACAGGCACACCAATCTACAATACATCCAGTTAACAAAAGGACTTGATTTCAATTTTATTCCACTGTAAGTTATTTACGACATCAGCTTTGCTTACACTCTGTATATACAATTTTCCCTTATAAAGCTTTGTATACTGCCCATTCAGCATTTTCCTAATTGTTCTACTATGTTTTAGAGGGAGTTTCTTATATTCTATAGAAGGAAGCAAAGTACTGTCCACAGGCCAAATCTAGCCAGTCCTCAATCTGTTTGTGTGCCACCTTGCCAGGGTTAGTTACTGTTTTTTATGCTTATATCTAAATGTTTTTTAGAGAGACGGGGAGGGGAGAAAAGAGACAGAGACAGAGACTATGAATGCTTTTTCTGGGTGGATGAGGGGGAGAAAAGAAGGGAGAAGGAAGGAAGAGACAAATGCTAACAAAGTCTAAAATATTTACTATCTATTCCTTCACAGAAGCAGTTTGGTAAGTCCTCTTAGATTTCTTTGGTGTATAAAAATGCAAATGGACATCTTCTTAAATGTTAACTGACCTCCCCCTACCCCAGTAACCCATGTTTCAATTTTCTGTTGTTTATTAACATGCTATGTGATGGAGTATTGTTGCTTTGTTTTTTGTAGCCCAGGGTGCCTGGAACTTTCCAAGCTGGTCTCATCTCACAGAGCTCTGTTTGCCTCTGCCAACAAGTACTGGGATTAAAGGCACTATGTCTAGCCAATACAGAGTTTTGATGTTTTCATATTTATACCATAATTCATCACTACCAACCAATTTGATAGGGTAGATGGTATCTTTCATCTCCTTTAAGTCTCCCGTAAAAATGAACTGACTTGTTCCCATTCTGAACATTCATGGTAAAAGGTATGCTATCTCTCTATAAATTTGCTTGCACCGGCAAGATGATTCTGTGTGGTCTGTGGTTTATGATTTACTTATTAACTGATTTGTGAATGAAGTCTCAACATGTAGTCCAGATTTGCCTTAAACTCACAATCCTTTTGCCTGAGTCTCTTAAGTGCTAGAATTACAGGTATGTGCCATCAAAACAAGCTAAAACCTTTTCATTTTCTTAAATATCACAAATAGATACTGAAATCCCAAGAAGTGCTTTTATCACCTGTTACTATGCCTTTAAGTATGTTTATATTTTAGTTTGTTAATAACCTTTGAGAGTGAAATAATCAAAGGATGGAATTTCTGAGTAAATCTTCTATTACTAATATTAGAGGGTAGTTTTAGGTTTACACTAAAACTGAAAAGAGTTCCCTTAAACTTCCTGTCATCATCCACATCAATCTCCTCCTCCACCATCACCATTTAAAAAAAGGTTTTTAAATGTGTGTGCTTTGCTGGGTATGTCTGTGCACCACGTGCATGTAGTATCCACAAAGGCCAAAAGAGGTGTTAGAACTTTGGAACTGGAGGTACAGACGGCTGTGGGTCACCACAGGGTGATGAGAAACTGAAGCCAGCTCCTTTGCAAGAACCACCACCAATCATGTTTAGTCTTCCCAGCACGATCGTTATCTAGCTCCAGAACATTTTCACCACCTCAATTCCAAGCTCTCAATCTTTAGAGATAAAAATACCACTAGATAGAGCTGAGGAATATCTTAGTTCAGAAGTCAGACATTTTACTCAGTCTGAAGTTGTCTTTAAGATCCAATGCAGATCTTTGCAGTTTGTTGACTTGTCTTCTCTTCTCTGCTCTTGGAGCTGTTTCACATTAGTGCCCCAATTCTTCCTCTTATGGCTCTTTCACCTTTCAGTAATGGCTTCCTTTTATTTGCAGTATTGGATCCTGAGATAGTTTCCTAACTGATTTTTTTGTTTGAATTTTAGGGGTTATCTACTTTAGTGTTCAGTTTGATTAAATATCAAGACTGAAAAATCATGGGGCTTATGACCCTTCAAACATCTTTTTATTTTTAATCTTCTTGTATTTATTACATTCAATTTGCTCCTAGGAGCTATTCATTTTGCCTGTTTAGTGTGATTTTCTGTCTCTCAAACTACTAGTTTCCCTTGAACTTTGTATGATTTTGTTCTGTTATTTTCAGACCAGGTTTCACTATATAGCCTTGGCTAACCTAGACTAGCTATATAAACCAGGCTGGTCTTGAACCTACCTCTGCTCTCTCAGGACTAGATTAGAGAGGTTTGCATCATCATGCCTGACTGAATTTTGCCCAGTTCAATCAGTTGCCATGGGTTCCCTTAGCACCTGTGGAAGTTAGACTGTCCAGACATGTAGAGCAGTAGAGAAGCAAGAGGAAATCTTTGGCAGGAGTCCGCTAACTGGCTAGCATTGACAGCTATGCTCAGACCCACAGAAAAAGCAGATAGAGGCAGGTCCTCTCATCCTGCCTCTACCAAGTTCCCGAGGGACTGTAAGATGGCTCAGAGCCACTGTCCCCTTTTCTGAGACAAGATCTCCTACTATAGCCCAGGCTGGCCTTTAACGAGGGCAATCCACCCACTTCAGCCATCATGCCTTGCTGAAGTCTCTGTCTTTGTCCCAAGCTCAGGCTCAGAGTCAGGCTCCTTTCTAGGCCCTTGGGCCACCCTTCCCCTTTCAGCTTTGTTAACAGTACTGAGCTTAGCAGCAGAAGGCTTACCTACCACACACAAGGCCCTGGCTTCAAGCTCAAGCCACAAAAACAAACAGAAGCCCCACAAAATGGTAGCAGGAAATAGGCAAATTCCAATATGCTCTGCTTAGAAGCACAAAACATGAGGCATACTTAGCAAAAATTCAACTTAGTTTCTACACATTATATTTGGTACCACTATCTCTACTGCTTTTTTTTTAAAGACATTTTTGTTTGCAATTGAATCATGCCAAAAAATTTAAAGTGCTAAGAAGTTATTTCAAAAATGTGTTTTAAAAATTATTTATTTATAGCTTATGTGTATGTGTGTTTGCCTGCATGGGTATGTGCACTGTGTCCATACCTGATGCCCAAGGAAGCCCGAAGAGTGTGAAGGATTCCCTGGAACTAGAGTTACAGGGTGCTAGGAACCAAACCTGAGTCCTCTGCAATAATAGTAAGTACTCCTAACTGCCAAGATAGCTCTCCAGCTTCCCACCCCCGATGTCTTTTAAAGTAAAGCCCTCTTGTAAAAGCACGGTGTGCAAATCCTTATTTATATAAGGAAAACCAGCTTTAACTATTATAAATAAAAGCTAGATGAAGAGAGCTGTAAACTATAGTACAGAAATTGAATCTCAATCCAGAGCATGCCTGTTATACACAGGTGAAGAGCAGGCAGTATTTATTCCTAATAAGGGTTTTACATGCTGACCTATGGCTAAGAAATTCCATCATTATGTTCACCTCCATATCTACTTGTGTCCTACTTCATCAACTGCAGTTCCTTCTCAGGATGCTAGACCAGTCTCATTTTTTCCCTTTTGCCTGACCTTTATTCTTTTCTGCAATGATCATGTTTCCTTTTTGACTACCTTCCAAATTTTCCTCCCAGGGCTCAGAGTATGTGTGCTGGTAGGAATACAAAGTGCCACAAGGGAACAAAGTATAGGAAAAGTGGGACAGAAGAGGTCCAAACATCCCCAGGAGCCCTCTGCCCCAGCCTTCACCTTCCTGTCATCAGTATCCTTTCATCCTTCCCTTGAGTCAGAAATCTTAGTGTTGACTCAGTTCAGGGCCCTCAATTTCCTTGATTCTACTTTTTTCTCCTTGCTGTCCTGGTCCTTCAGCCTTTTCTTTCCCTAAAGTCTATGACTTACAGTATGGGTAGGAACAAAGCTCAGAATATTTGTTCACTGTCACTAAGGATCATCTCACAGTAAAATGCACTCTAAACTTAGAAAATTCTGAATTACTTTCTCCACTTCTTTCAAGGACAACTTTCTTACTTGAGGCAATAGCTTCAAAGAGCTACAGCAGTTCCTCAACAAGCCCCTTAAGTTATGATTTCTGTTTCCTAGTGCAAAGCATCATATTTGACCGTGGAGAAATGGCATGGTGTTCTAAACAAGCAACAGATTACTGTAGTGACTACATGACTCCAGGGAAGTTATAGACAATTTTCTTAGTACATTATGAGCCTATAAGAAATGCTGGTGTTTTTTATATAACAGAAATAGATGGCATCCTTGTACCTTGTCTTTGATAAATAAAAAATCATAAAAGCCACGGTAATTTTGAAAATTGTGACGAAGAAGTTATTGAGCTTTTTGCTGCCCAGGCAAGTATGTGCCTTTCTTTATAAGTTCCTTTTAAATTTTATGTTTAAAATTTTAAAATGTTTCAATGAATAGTATCTTTAAGGTTAAGTGAAGATTCTTATCAATATATTTTTTTCTTTATTTAAATACACAATAAGGATTTTTTTTTTTTTTTTGAAAAGAGAATAGGAATGCGGTATTTCTTACCAAGACAATTTGAAGCATCAACTTGTTCCTTCAAAAAATCAACACACATTTTCTTCACAGGTTCAATCTGGTACTGATTTGCTGCATCTAACAAAGACTGAACATTGTTGCTATTCACAGAAATTCTGTAAGTTAAAGGGAATATTAATTTCACACAATTTTTATTGCTTAAATAATATTACTGTGAAATATACTCTCCTGCGACAAATGATCCCTCCAACTCCTCAAAAAAAAAAAAACAAAAAAAAAACACCCTACAGTTTTTGTTGTTGTTGTTCTAAGGAATCAGGAGCAATCTAATTTGTTACAATGATGCTTTTCTGTGGCAGAGCCAATTTTACAACCCCCAAAAGAATGAGTCTTAACTCACCTAGCAGTATAAGCAAATTCCACCAGTTGTTCAATAATATCAGGTTCAGCATCTTTGAGTTCTACTTCAAAGGACTTCGATTCAAGCATGTTAGCTGAAAGAAGAGAAGAAACAAATGATAGCAGCACCTCCACAAGGTTAACTGAGGAACCAGTACACTCCAGGTTATAGTAAATGCAGAAAACACTAGAACAGAGAGCTCTAGATGGAAATGCAAATTAACTCTCCATGTCAGTGGCACTCCTTTAATCTAAATGCTTCCTCAAGTGCAAATGAGAAAGATATAAAATTAGATTTTCTTTTCTCCCAGGTCCTAAAATAATTCAGCCTCACTCCTCTCTTATTTCTCTCCAAAGCCTCAGAGGTAGGAAGGGCACCTAAGATAAAGCTTGAGGCAGATATGTTATTTAACCTGATCAAAATCGCAGAACAAGAGGTAGGTATTATGATGCGCACTTACAATCTCAGCAATTGGGAGGCAGAGGTAAGAGGATCACTGAAAGTTCTCAGTCCATCTTGCTACAGAGTAAACACCTGTCTCAAAATCAATAAAACAAACCTCAGAAAACAATACTGAGCAGTGTAATCGGGACTTGGTTCTAGGTCTCGGCTAAAAATAAAGGGTTCTTTCCACTACACTGTGTCTCAATTTCTCCCCTCCCTCCTCCTTCCCCTCAGTCCTTTCAAGGCATAAACTTGCTAGATACAATGCCAAGAGATGTATCTGTTACCCTGCCTTCCTACCTCAGGTGAAGTAAAAACCAACCAACCCACCAAACAAAGAACCCTGGACATTCAGGCAAAAACTATCTTTACCATCACAGACAATTTGATCATCATCACACCTGAGTACTTTTATTATTGTTCTATAGTCTTAAGTTCTAAATAGTATTAAAAGCTAGAAAAAAATTATTTGGATTCTACCTAATTCTCATAAAAAATAGGTTTTACCGGCAAATACTCACTTGTAAACATTAAGTTAAAAAAGTGACTGGCTGCAGCAAGGACAACACGGTGAGCAGGTATCTTTCTCTCCTGCACCATGAGGATCACATCACACAGTGTTCTCTAGTAAAAAGAAAAGAACATATAAAAAAGAGCTCACTGGTTCCAGCTCAGCAATATTAAGTATAATAAAGCAGAAGCTACCAAACATTGTAATGCCTGTATCTATTTTCTACTTAATCCTTTCCATACACACTTTAGAACATATTTATCAGACTTCCAGAGTTGCTGTCAGACAATATCAAAATTTGGGACTCTACTTCCTAATAGTCAAGAGAAACATAAATTAGAGTATCATTAAAAACAAGTTTCCTGAGCTACTGGTGATGTGCACAGCTTAGGAGAAGCTTAGGACACCCATTTTGAGGCCAGTCTGGGCAACATAAGGAGATCCTATCTCCTTTTCACCCTCAAAAGAAAATAGTCTACTGATCCTTCAGGGACACCAAAACCTTTTTCCTGGCATAAATTCTAAGGCCTTTATTGTTAGCTTTCTGCAGGGAAGTGAGGAATTAAATGATATGATGGTATATGCAAATTATAACTTTTCAAACACTGGAGTGTAACTATATTTGATTTTTCTAAATTATCAGTGCTTGGTAAAATCCAGAGTATATGACATACTACCCAAAAAAGTAGCTGTCATAGCCCTAGTGGGAAACAGAAGGATTCAGAATACACAGAGAAAATGAACTGTCTTCCCCACTCCCAGTTAATCTTTCCTTAAATAGCTTTTCTCACAAACACCCTTCTGACAGACGTTGGACAGCAGCCATTTCAAATTTGTAACTTCTGATCAAGACAATGGCAGTGATACTCTAAGCTACTGAATGAAGGTAGCCCTGAAATAAACTGCTAGAAAGAAAAATAAAAGGGAATACTGAAGGAAAAAAAAAAAAAACTCAAGGGTTATCCTCTTATAGATGACTTTAAATGAAAAAAGAAATGTCTTTTTGAGGCATCAAAAAATATATTCACAATGAAGCTCATGCAGAGCTCACAGAAAATTTGGTGCCTACTACTTTGCAACCAGTGTTCTAACCACTTAAGGAGTATGAGGCAAGCAACGTATTTGAAGTCACCTTTCTTTTTTTTTTCTTTAATCTTGAACCCGGGTCCTCTGCTGAGACATCTTTCCAGCCCCATACTGAATGGTTTTTAAATCTTGTTACAAATCTATAATAGTTTATTAGCCTAGAAGTGGCAGTTTTTGCAAGTTTTAGGTATTTTCTTAAGTAACAAGTATTTTACTAATACAGCTTTTGGGAACCTGACATTTCCCATTATTCATTTAATTAGCTATTTTATGTGTGCTTATGTGTACATACACATACATGCAGGTGTGTGGGCCCATGCCTGTGCATACAGAGGCCAGAGAGAGATATGTGATGTCTAATTCCTCCCTCACTTTCCTGAGAGACGCTCTCTCAGTGAACCTCAAGTTCACTGTTTTGGTTAGGCTGGTTAACCAGTGAGCTCTCAGGACCTGACTCTCTGCCTTCTGCTGGGTTGCAAACGCATTTGGCCACGCCTGGCTTTTCTGTGGGAATTTGAACTCAGGTCCTCTTGCTTTCACAGTACGTGCTCTTACCCACCAAGGCATCCCACCAATCCTACTTTATTTTGTAAATAAAAATCCAAGTAAGGGGGCTGGAGAGATGGCTCAGTGGTTAAGAGCACTGTCTGCTCTTCCAAAGGTCATGAGTTCAATTCCCAGTGACCACATGGTGGCTCTCAACCATCTATAATGTGAACTGATTCCTTCTTCTGGTGGGTGTAAATGTAGATGGAACACTCATATACATAAAATAAATAAATCTTAAAAAAAATACCCATGTTTAAAAAAAATCCAAGTAAGATGCTAATGCTTAAGAAAAAAGAAATGAGCCTCTAAAAGCAGACTAAAAGATAAACAAATTTTCAGTTTAACAGTTTATTTCAAGACTTGTCAGTAAGTTTTGTGGGCCAGTGCTTAGAATCTTATGCAGATTGATAGCCCCTAAAGCTATCACTATCTCCATAGACTGCTGACCTTTCAAAGGTTCATTGTCGGATCTTATGTGGAAAAGGTGCAGAACAAGAATAGTCCTCAGGTGATTCGTCATATGCCATACCATATACACAAAGTGGCAAAACCAAACCAGTCATCACCAAAATGAGCTGGTTACACTGTCCGGAAGCAGGTAGGAAGCAGGAAGAAGCAGGTGGGAAGGCAGGAATTAGAAAGGGAAACAGAAGATCCAGCAAACCAGATGCAGGAGATAACAGAGCTCTCTCTCACAAGGGATGGATCTCTGACAACTTATGGGAGTTTTCACAAAACATTAAAAAAAATTCCACAAAAAAGGAATTTGGGGCAGAATGAACTTTGTCTGCTGGTGGTTTCTGAGTGTGAGACTGGATTATTGCTGTACCTGTGAAGCGGTGGGGTAAAGCGGGAAGAATCATTTGTTTTGCAGTGACATATTTATTTAACTGTACTGCAATAAAGCGATGTATCAAAAAGACATGGGTAATGTGAGTTCCTGTCTGATACTACCAGTTAATGAAGAAGTACATACATAGACCAAGACCAAGTGATCCAAGTTGTAGCAGAAAGCCATCTGTAGCGCTCTTTTTTAAAACTTCATTTGGGGTGTTTAGGCCTCTCCCTCCCTTCCACCAAGCCCCCAACCTTAAGTAGGAGAGAGCAGAGTTTAGTGGGGAGAGGAGCCCAGAGCCCTTTATTTCTCCCAGCTAGTTAGGGTCAAGAGGTTCTTTTAGGGCTCCCCCTCAATCTCCGGCAACTGCAGACGCAGCTAGCAGTCTCCTCCATGCTGCTGCACTCGGAAGCGTTTCTCTCCATCTGTCTGCTCCAAACTGTCACACTGTCTCTGGTCTTCCAAACTGCTCCACACCACACACCAACACTGAATGCCAACACGTGCACCTCCTTTCTCTTTCTCAGCCCTCATATTTCTACTCTCAGAGTCCTAGACCATGCCCCTCTTCTTGCCGCATATGGAAGGCCGTGGAAGGCCATTACCAGCTGGCAAAGATTACACCCTGCACGTGACAATTAGGAGGTATGGACAAACTGTAGCCCAACTAAAATCCCACACTTGGAATTAAAACAAAAACATTTACATAATATAACTGCGTTTACAAAGAAACCAAAACTTCCATTACACCAAGTCTGGAGAATATGATAATTCTAGGTGAGCTGAAGCATGAGAAATGTAAAACAAACCAATGTAAAATAAACCAAAAAGCTCAATGTCCTAGTTATGGTTCTTTTGCTACAATGGTGGAAACACCATGACCAAAAAGCAAGTTGGGGAGGAGAGAGCTTGTTCAGCTTATACTTCCACATCACAGTCCATCTTTGGAGGGACTCAGGACAAGGACTCAAGCAGGCCTGATACCTGGAGTCAGGAGCTGAGGAGAAGCCATGGAGGGTGCTCAGCCTGCTTTCTTATAGAATTCAGGACCACCAGCCCAGGATGGCACCACCCATAATGGGCTGGGCCCTCCCCCACTGATCACTAATTGAGAAAATGCCACACAGCTGGATTTCATGGAGGCATTTCCTCAACTGAGGCTCCTTCCTCTCTGATGACTCTATGTCAAGTTGACACACAAAATCAACCAGTATACTCAACAAAGCAACAACAAACACATTTCCCAATACATATAGGTTAAATTTAAGAAAAAAAAAACTTGTAATTTTTTCTGTTCATTGCATCCCATATTAGTTTTATATTTTTGCATTTATTATTCTCAGCTTTTGAATCTTTAATCTTTCATAAACAGTTTTTGTGATATTAATGGCTAATGGTTTGAATCTTCCCTTCAAATCTCATATTGCACCTTAATTGCTATTCTGATTGATATGAAGAGGGTCCAGTACCTTTGGCAACAGGGAAAATGATAGTGGCGGTTTTGGCAGTTTGGTGGACTGTGGAGCTACTGTGCAGGGAACAGCTGCCCAAAAAGGGCATTATCTGCAGGATCACGATTCAGACTCACTTCTTGTAGAGCATAAACTATTAGGAAACACTAAAAATGTAACTAAGATAACTAAGAGGCTACTGAGTACAGTTTATAGCCATCCTTTTAAAGAAAGCATTTCAAGGGTCCTGAAATATAAGCAAAGTGTCTGTGCAAATGAAAGCCATGAAGTTTAATGAAGACAACCCCCCCCAAAAAAAATTAAGTCTGAAGAAACTGAGTAGGGATCTATCAAGATATGCAGTATCTGTTATAAAAACTTGAGATAAAAATCAACTTTACCAAAAGGGCCGTGTTGCTCACTGCTCATTTACAGGAACACTACAGGATGGGGCCAGGTTTGATATTAATAGTCAAACAAGTTCAAAGAAGAAGAAAAATGTCAAGCCTTTAAGTTTCCAAGATGGAATAAGAGAGGCTATCAGAGGACATATTGTAGCACTTCTGACTATCAGGTGAAGAGAAAATGTCAGTGGGAGACTGAAACAGGATGGGATCATGGGGAGAAAGAAAGGGCAGCCATATGCCAAAATCTTACCAAATTCAAACCTTTTTTTTCTGAAATGAAATTATAGATACTGAGCAGTGCTTTATATCTAATGACAACACAACAATAAAAACTTGTCCTGAAGCCAAAATAATTGAGTTTGTTAAATCAGAGCAGGTCCACTTTGATGTTAAATAAGCAACTCAGCCACTTGTCTCAGGTTTAAAACTTAACACATTTTAGATCTGGATAAGACTGATTACTAATGACCATGTCACAGTCACTACTAAGCTTTTTTTAAGATTCCCCCTGCCAATGACATTAGTCCAAAACTCTTCAATTTGCCTCTGGCAAAATTTTAGGACAATGGCAAAAAGCAGCCCTGTTCTTTGCCAAAATATCCCAATAGTCTCTAGGCCACTTGCTAATACTCAGCTCCCCTACCATAGTCCACACTGCCCGCATCACTACTGTCTTCCATGTTCCTACTAGGATGGCCTATTAAGCCCCACTTAAAGCATTCAACCATTTTTTCTAGTCCAAAATCCCAGTCTTCTGTATTCCTCCAAACAGCAGCATAGTCAGGCCTGGCACAGCAACATACCACTTCCTGGTACCAACTTCTGTCTTTGTGTTCTGTTGCTGCAAAAAGACACATGACCAAGGCAGCTCATATAAGAAAATGTTTAACTGGGGGATGTTTACAGCTTCAGAGGGTTAGTCCATGGTCTTCATGGTGGGGAGGATGGCAGCAGACGGGCAGGCGTGGTGCTGGAGAAGTAGCTGAAAGCTAGAGTCTAATGCAAAGGCAGAGAAGAGGAAGGGAAGAGGGCCGGAAGGAGAAAAAGAGAGAGGGAGACTAATTGTGCCTGGCATTGGGCTTTTGAAACCTCAAAGCTTACTCCACTGACACACCTCTTCCAACAAGGCCAAAGCTACTGCAATAAGGCCACACCTTCTAATCATTCTCAAACACTTCCACTAACTAGGGATCAAGTATTTAAGTATGAGTCTATGGGGACCATTCTCATTCCAACCACAACAGTTAGGCCCAGTATATTAAAAGTCAGTCATGAGGGGTGGGGAACTCGAAAGATGACTCAGGTTAAGAGCACTGGCTGCTCTTCCAAAAGTCCTGAGTTCAATTCCCAGCAACCATTTGGTGGCTCACAACCATCTATTGTGATATCTGGTACCCTCTTTTGGTGTGCAGGCACACATGGAAGCAGAACACTGTATAAATAATAAATACATATTTTTTTAAAAAGTCAGTCATGGGTATATCCCTCAGTAGATTATAGATTGAACCATAGGTAGGTCAGATAAATCAATAAAAAGACAAATGAGATGGCAGCAGGGGAGATGGCTCTGTAGGTAAACTGAGTCTAAGGACCAGATTTTGGATCCTCAGAACCCAAATGTGATGCTGGATGGGCCTGGGTTTGGTTATAATTACAGCCTTAGAAGGTGGAGACAGGGCTCCAGAACAAGCTAGCTGGAGAATCCAGCAATGTTCACAAACTCAGGTTTCACTGAGAAACCCTACCTCAAGAAATAAGGTCAAAAAGCTACCTATAGAGATGATTTCTGACCTTAATCTTGGACCTCCCACATGCACTTAAAACACTTGCACACCACAAAAATGCACACACACATACATACCACATCACACATGTGGATGCAGAGGGAGGAAGAAGGGATCAGGAAGAGAGAAGGAAGGAAAAGAAGGAGGAAGAATAAAAGAAAAATGAAAGAGAAAGGGAAACAGTGTTCTTACCACAAGGGATTAATAATCTTTTCTTACTGTTAGTGAAACAGACTCAAATAAATCCATAATAAAATTAAAAACATAAATTTTAAAACCTTTTTTAGGAATTGTGTTTACTCCAAAAAGCAAAGAAAAGTAAGATGGTCCCAGGACAACCAAGGCTATACCTTGAAACACTGTCTTAAAAAATCTAACTAAAAAAAAAAAAAGTAAGACAGTTAGCCAACAAGCAGTTCCACTGGCCTGCTCTTAGAGACCTAGCAGCTGCTTATGTCATCGTCTGCCACTGCCAGGTGCGGCGTACCAGGTGTGTGTCACACATAAAAGGGCACCCCGCCACAGATCTGCTTTTTGCTCTCCTCTTCCCCAATAAACCTCTTACACTAGATCTGTTGTGTGGCATCATTTCTCAGGGGTACACCTTGGCACCCATCTGCCAAGGATAACCCTCACCACAATTTATCCTATCCTATCAAAGACTAGACTTAGACATGCATCCAATCTGTGTAATAGAAATGAAAAAGGGAAAAGCAAAACTAGACTACATTTGAAGAGAATTTTCAAAGGGAAAATCAAGTCAGACCAAACAGTTTTGAAAGAGAAAGAAAACAGTTTAAAATAATTGCCTTTTGTGGGGGGAGAGGGGAACACACTATTCTGTTATTTGTTAAAGGAAAGGACAACGTTATAAACCAAAAAACAAAACAAGAGTTGAGAAAGAATAGTAAGAATTCAGTTGTAGACTAAACTATTTCTCTCCGAAATAGAGCCTGGAAATAGGAAAGTTTTTTATAAGGTTCTTTTTAAAGCTAAATATTTTTTCTTTAAAAAAATATTTAGCTTTAACCACTCTGGAAATCCATCTGGTGCTTTCTCAGACAACTAGGAATAGCGCTTCCTCAAGATCCAGCTATACCACTTCTAGGCATATATCCAAAAGTGGCTCAAGTACACAATAAGGACTTTTGCTCAACCATGTTTGTAGCAGCTTTATTTGTAATAGCCAGAAGCTGGAAACAACCCAGACGCCCCTCAACTGAAGAATGAATACAGAAATTGTGGTACATCTACACAACAGAATATTACTCAGCAATAAAAAACAAGGAAATCATGAAATTTGCAGGTAAATGGTGGGAACTGGAAAGGATCATCCTGAGTGAGCTGTCCCAGAAGCAGAAAGACACACACAGTATATACTCACTCATATAGACATATAATATAGGATAAACCTACTACAATCTGTACACCTAAAGAAACTAATCTAGAGGGAGGATTCTGGCTAAAATGCTCAACCCCCATCCTGAAAGGCAAAGAGGATGGACATCAGAAGAAGAAGAAAACTGGAAACATGTTAGGAGCCTAACATAGAGGACCTCTGAAAGGCTCTGCCCTGCAGATTATCAAAGCAGACACTGAGACTTATGGCCAAACTTCGGGCAGAGTGCATGGAATCTTATGAAAGAAGTGGGAAATAGTAAGATCTGGAGAGGACAGGAACTCCACAAGGAGAGCAACAGAACCAAAAAAGTTGAACTCAGGGGTCCTTCCTGAGACTCATACTCCAACCAAGTACCACACATGGAGATAATCTAGAACCCCTGCACAGATGTAGCCCATGGCAGTTAAGTGTCCAAGTGGGTTCCATTGTAATAGGAACAGGGACTGCTTCTGACATGAACTGATTGGCCTGCTCTTTGATCACCTCCCCCTGAGGGGGGAGCAGCCTTACCAGGCCACAGAGGCCACAATGCAGCCACTCCTGATGAGACCTAACAGACTAGGATCAGAAGGAAGAAAAAGAAACCCTCCCCTACCAGTGGACTTGGGGAGGGGCATGTGTGGAGAAGGGGAAGGAAGGGAAAGATTGGGAGGGGAGAAGGGAGGGAACTAGAAGGGGGGATACAAAGTAAATAAAGCGTAATTAAAAATTAAATTAAAATTAAAAAATATATAAACTCCCTCCTCTAAAGACTAAGGAGTAGTTTTTCATTTGTTATTAAGTAATTTTCAAGGTGATAATGGTGGGAAGACAGGAGTGGTATACACTGCAGGGGAACCCATCTAGACATTTATGGAAATAAGACTCTTAAAAAGAGGCTCCTAGGTTATATGTCCAAACCAGCAAGAGCTGACAAGAACTCCACTGATCCTGAACATAAATGTATGATTTCCACTGTGGAAAACTCAATTTTAAAAAAGCAATGGAGGAGCAACTATGTGAGCAAAATGAACATCTGGAACTATTATCAAAAGAAAACGGAGGAGTGTTTTTATCTCATCAATGTCAGGTTTACCTACCAACTAAATCACAACCAACTCAAGAAAGAAGGCCAGCAAGTCTGCTGGGGCTGCTTGAAAAGGAGGTAAGATTTATTAGAGAGGAGAAAAAGACACTAGAGACATAGCAGTCCATTTTGTCACAAATGAGTAAGAACATGTCTGCTGCTCCTTTGTTCGTAAACGCTGGAAAACTCAAGCACCTAGGAAAGATGAGCTTCTAAAGGTGATACTTACCCCAAGGAACCACAGGCCTTTAAAACATCTGTTACATTCATTCTCCAACTAAGACAAATGAAGTAAAAAGACTCCTTCCACAATGGGACAGGCTCATGAGAGACACCCCAGGTGCAGAACAGACCAGAGGAGCAGAACTGTAGAAGATCCAGGGCCACAACCTGCTTTGCATTAACTGCTGGCTGCAAATGGGAGTAATTTCTCCCAAGAGGGAGGGAAGCTCTGTCACTCAGAAGAACTTGGACATTATTCAGCCAAGGACACAAGATTCAAAAAAAGTGCTGAACCTTATTAAATATACAATAGTTAAAGAAAGGAAATGCAAGGGATCTGAGGATTCCATCCATTTGGCAAATTTCTAACATTTTGCACAAGAAAAAAGAATGCATCATATGCTAGAGAAGCAGCAATGTACACAGACAAAAATCTTTTCAAGGTTTCCCTGTTGGCTTCTGAAGGGGTAATTCCTCCCAATGGGGTTTAGTCTGACACACTGAAGACCAGAGATTGGGGTGTGTGTGTGTGTGTGTGTGTGTGTGTGTGCAACCTGTTAAATCCAAAGCTGACATGTTCTTTTCTCATCTTTACTTTGAAAAGTAACCCTTCTGAGCCAGGTTTGTAAAACTCATCTTTAATCCCAGAGGCATGGAGATCTCCAAGTTTGAGGCCAGCCTGGTCTACAGAGTGAGTTCCAGGACAGCCAGGGCTACACCGAGAAACCCTGTCCTGAAAAACTAAAACACAAGTTATCTCCAATGTTTATTTTTAATTTGTACTTATCCTCTCTCATTGTAGCTTGATAGATGAATTCAAAGTAATAGCTTGATAGATGAATTCAAAATGCCTGTTTTTTTCTTTTGAATGAAATGAAGCTCATATTTTCTCTTTCAATTTCCCTCAGACCTTTTACTTCTGCTCCCAATATTACTACGCACATCCACACACCCACAACATTCCAGTAGTTTTATAACTTCTTTTATTAAATTTATTTTATTAGTTTATTCACTTTGTATCCCAGCTGTAGCCCCCTCTCCCATCTCCTCTCAATCCCACCTTCCCTCCCTCTTCTTCTCCTATGCCCCTCCCCCGAGTCCAGATAGGGGAGGTCCTCCTCCCCTCCCATCAGACCCTAGTACATCAGGCCTCATCAGGACTGGATGCATTGTCTTCCTCTGTGGCCTGGTAAGACTGATCCTCCCTCAGGGGGAGGTGACCAAAGAGCCAGCCCATGAGTTCATGTCTGAGACAGTTCTTGTTCCCATTACTAGGAACCCTCTTGGGCACTGAGCTGCCTTGGGCTACATCTGTGCAGGGGTTCTAGGTTATCTCCATGCATGATCCTTGTTTGAAGTATCTTTTTAAAGCAACAGAATCTTTTTTCAAAGCATCTAAATCTCACTGGAAAAGAGGAAAGGATCAGGGCATGGTGGAGGGAGACAAAAAGGGCTAATGTATAAGGAAGGGAGTATGTGAATACAAACAAAGAACATTATATGCATGTGTAAGAATGTAATACTGAAGGGCTGGACAAATGGCTCCACTATTAAGAGCACTGGCTGCTCCTCTGGAGGACCTGGGTTCAATTCCCAGCACCCAGTGGTAGCTCACAACTATACTGCAGTTCCAGGAGATCCTTCCCACCAGGCATGGATGTGCATGCAGGCAAAATGCCCATACAAATAAATAAATAAAATAAAATACCCATAAAATAAATAAGTCTTTAAAAATGTAATAATTAAACCCACACACACAGTGTCTTTTGAACACGACAGGCAGTTGCACTCACAAACTCTCAGCTATGGATACTACACAAGCTGCTAGTTGCTAAGCTACAGGGAGCTGATGGATACTAGGGGACAGTCAGTTTTCTTCAAGGGTAGAAACCCTGATAAGTTAACCATGCTTCACTGGACAGCTCTACAGCTACATGCAAGACAACCCTGATTGGACTCAGCAGGTTATATAAAGGTGAGAGGGTGATATGGGGAAGGAAGCACAGGAGAATCAGAAGGAGTTAGAGAGGGAGAGTGAAGAATGTATTTAATCAAAACAAAATGCACTAAGTTAAAAAGAATAAATTGAAAAAAATCTTTACAGACCACAACACAGCAATCTATACTCAAACAGGAAACTGCAAAATCATAATCATTTTAAACAGCAAGCCTATCTAATTCTCAAGTAGGCTTTGTGTTTCTCTCAAAGAACTCTCAATAGAAGTGTAACATAAGGCTTTAAATGGCAATTATACTTGAACTTATTTCATAGTGAAAAATGCAAACTCCAGTGATACTCTAAAGACATGTCCCTTACAATATTAACAAGTGCATTATTAATATAAAAAGGCACATTAACTACATATAAGGTACAGTGATTATGATCCAGCTTTGTAGAGCCTTATTAGTAAAGTTAATCCAAACAAAAGGTTAGGGAAATCAAATGACAATCTAATTAAACAAGATGCCACTATTCACTCATCAGAAGAGCTAAAATAACAAACAACAACAACAAGCTGTCAGACATGTACATTTGGCACAATCAGGCTGGCAAACGTGAAAGCTATGTGTGAAAACCCAATGTGGTGTGTTCTCTATAATAACTCAGTAACTCCCCTCCTTGGCATTTCCCAATAAAAACACAAACATACACATACCATAAGACATATAAAAGCAATCATCTTTTTTTAATGTTTTTACTTATTCTTTGAGAATGTCATTCAATGTGTTCTTGATGCTATTTTTCCCCTAACTTCTTCCAGATTCTCCCTACCCTCCAACTTCATGTTCTTTCTTCAAAACAGTGTTTAAATTTTTTTTTCCTTTTTCTTTTTTGAAACAGGGTTTCATTTCATAGCTCTCAAGATACCAGATAAATCATCACATATTTGTATAATAAGGAATAAGCTAGTTAGTACTATACTAAAAAACAGATAAAATCCACTACTATTGGTTTTAAGAAACTGAAGCATGATCCTGGGGCCCAGCTCAGTATGGTGCAGCGCTTGCTCAGCATGCACAAGGCCCTGGGTTTAATCCCCAGCAGCGTATGAAAGAAAAAAGAGAAACCAAATAAACCCAAGCATACACTGCATGAGTCCATGTTTATTTCTAAACATGAAGTCACGATCAGAAAATGGTGGTTACCATGTGGAAAAGTGATTGAGAAGGCACAGGGAGCCTTTTTTGTACTGGTCACATTTTAGTCCTATTATTAGAAATGAATTCACTTTATAATTACTGAGTTTCAGATTCATAAATCTTATACTTTATCTTTAAAAACAAAAGGATAGAAATGACCAGGATACTGGAAGAAATGGTACAAAACCCAGAACGCTAAGGCTGCTGTGTCTGCAGAATGCTACTTCCATGGTTTGTATGTACTAAAACTAATGTTGAAACTTACATACACTGGTAATTAAACAATGGGACAAAGGTGGGGCCTTTCAGAAGTAACTAGGTATTAAGGGATCCACCCTCATGAACAGTGAGTTTGGGGCTGGAGAGATGGCTCAGTGGTTAAGAGCTCACACTGCTCCTGCAAAGGGCCTGAGTTTGGTTCTTAGCACCCATGCTGGATAGTTCACAAATGCCTGTACCTTCAATCAAGTCCAGAGGATCTGATACCTCTGAAGGCACCTGCACTCATGTGCACTATCTACGTGTACACAACACTCTTAAAAACAAATGAGTAGCTTAGCCATATGAGTGGGTTGTTTTAAGTATGCCTGTCACTCCCCTCAGTCTCAGCTGTTCTCTCATAATCATGCTTACTTTTGCACAAAGCTGATTTCTTTCTGAATTTCATGGTGTACTATTTGGTCTCCATCAGATGTTGAAAAGATATTGGTAATGTTTTGGACCTTCAGAATTGGAAACTAAATAATCCTGCTTTCTTCATAATTACTACTCTTTGGGTATTTTGTTACAGGAACACAAAATGAACTCATATAGCAGTACATAAAAGAAATGACCTAAATTGTGTTACCTAAATCCATAGAACAAATTAGCAGTAGGGTAGGGATTGGAATTGAGGTATGCTAATCTCAGAGTATTCTGAAATCTTTAAAAGAATGTTTCTGGATATATGAGGAGGATCCTTATCATCCAAACACACATCATCTTCATCTGCAACACAATGAGGTTTAAAAGGAAACAAAATATAACACAAATTTTAGATACAAAATACTTACCAAAGAACAGAACACTCCTAACAGTCACTCTTGGTTAAATCTTTCCTGTGTTATAAGCAACGCTATATAAACGATAAAAGTGAAACTATGCATCTTTTTTTTTAAAAAACGTGGTGGTCTGAATAAAAATGGCCCCCACAGGCCCATAAGGAATGGCACTATTAGGAGGTGTGGTCTTGTTGGAGTAGGTGTGGCCTTGCTAGAGGAAGTGTCACTGGGGGTGGACTTTGAGGCTTCAAAGGCTCAAGCCAAGCCCAGTGTCTTTCTCTCTTCCTGATGCCTGCTTTTCCAGATGTAAAATTCTCAGCTACCTCTCCAGCACCTGCATGCTGCCATGCTTCTCAGCATGCCAATAATGGACTAAACCTCTGAATCTGTAAAGTAGCCCCAATTAAGTGTTTTCCTTTATATGAGCTGCCGTGGTCATAGTGTCTCTTCACAGCAATAAAACTCAGTTTGGGGCCTCCTTACCTACAGAGACTTCATCTTGTATATAGTCTCCATCTTGTACTAAGCTAATTTCCCAGAAACAGCTCCAAGTCCTAGAAACAGCTTCCAAGTCAAATGTTCCAGACAAATCTAGACTATAACATCTCACCCTATGCTTTGTTGATTAGCACCTAGCCAGGGTCAGGACCTAGCAGCGACTGAATGAGCTCTGACTGGCTGGCCTTGGCCAAGTTGTCAAGAAAGCCATCTGAGATATGTGACATAGAGACCAACTTAGGATAGCCGGTGATTCCCCTTAAGATGCCAAGGGTGGAAGATGGCAACCGTGTGCACTTATCTGATTGGATGGCTGGGCTCCCCACCTAATTTACGGTTTGTTGCTTTAAAAATTTGTCCTGCTCTACCTGGTCACACAGTTTCCAGCCCAAACCTAGTCATCTCCCTGATATATCAGATTTTAAAGACACTTTTTGTTGGCTAGAATTTAGTTTTCCTAGTGGATTATTTCCCAATCCTTGGACCCTAACAACCCTAAGACAGAAGTCAGTACCAAGGACTGGGGCATTGCTGTGATAAGCCTGACCATGCTTTTGTTTGGAGTAATGTGGACTTTGGGATCTTGGGTTAGGAAAGCAGGGCTTAATGGGCCATCCTAGTAGAAACATGGAATACAGTAAGGTGATTTGAACTGTGGGGGCCTGCCCCAATGGCTCAGAGAGAAACATATAAGCATGTGGGCTAGAGACCATTCTTGTGATATTCTGGTGAAGAATGTAACTGTTTTTTTGCCCTTGAAAAGTGGGAAGCTAAGCAAGGAAAAATACAAAATGTACAGTGTGAGGGAAAAAGGGGCACCAGGAAATGGAATGATCCTTGTGCTCAAGGAGATAAAAAGTTTTAAAAGCCTGATCCTGTATCTAATAAATGGAGTGGTGACCTCAGGGCAAGACTCCACCCAATTAAGCTTCCAACTTGTGAAAAGAAATTAAAGAAAAGTTTAGGACCAGGCTTAGTGGAGCACAGCTTTAATCCCAGTACTGAGGAAGTGGAGGCAGGCAGATCTCTGAGTTCAAGGCCAGCCTGGTCTACAGGTCAAGTTTCAGTTAGGCAGTAAAAGGAAACCATGGACAACAGAAAGCTGGTGAAAATGTATTTGAGCAAGGGGGCCATGTTCCAGCCCCAGCAAGCAGCAGAACTGGCAATAAAACCCTAACTAAGATGAAGATACAGAACTCCATTAGGTGATAAAAATGCTATGGTGTCTGTAATAGCCCAACAATACTAAACAATGTAAATCAATACAATTTAAAAATATGCATCTTTTTAAAATTCAGGAATCCACCAAATTGATAAAAATGCTACAGGAGTCTGAAAAGCACCTAGGTCAATGATTTTTTAAAAATCAGGTAGATTAAATTAGCCACAGTAGAAGGGTCATATCCCCAGGGCTCACCACGTAGCCCTATTTTTTCTTTTATTCAGTAGCATAACCTTGATTTTTCAGGAACTCTATTAACTGTGTTTCTATTTTCACAATAAAAAGATGTCACAATAGTCTAAAGCTGAGTCTAAGAAATAATGAATCAATTTTAAAAGTAAAGAACTAAACATGCAGGCTCAGACAATCTTCTCAAGTTAACACCTGATGCTGTGACTTAGTTGTAGCCTATCTATTTAAGGAATGAGGTAATGCTTTACAAAGCGTCAGTCCACGGATGGACGACAAGGTTTGGGGGAGTGGGCGTATACCAGAATCAGTTTAAACAAGTTTAAGCTCTAGCGAGCTTGGTTTAATTACCACCACCGGCATTTATCAGATTAAAGACACCTGCAATCTCAATGATCAATTCTGTAGAACACAAAAAGGGTGTGAGAAGAACACGACTTGAGAAAATATACATATTTAAAAAAAATGAATTTGGCCATTCCCAGCTATTTTAACACAAAAGCCCGAAAATGATCTAGGCATCCGAGAACACAGTATCTACCACACAGAAGCACTGTGCCAGGTGGTGAACAAAGAGAAGATTACTGAGACTAGTGCCTGCTTGAAGAAATCAGGAGTTGGCATCTTCCTAAATAAATCTCAAATCCCTCGGCTCTCCATACTCACAGCAAAAGCGCCAGAGAGGCGAATTAGGTTTTTCAAGCACTCGAGCTTACAGGGTACTCTGCCCTCATGAAAAACAGAATCAGAGTCAACAAACTGAAATATCCCCAGAACCTCCTTCCATGTGTGTCACCAACAAAGCGGTGTTCCCATGTTTGGAATAATCGTGTGTGTGTGTGTGTGTGTGTGTGTGTGTGTGTGTGTGCGCTGGTGGTGGGGGCGGAGACCCACCTATCTACCGCCTCCACGGTTAAAACGTGCCTTTCATCACCCACCTTTCCGCGCTGCAGTATCACGACTACAGCGCAAACCAAAGCCCGAACAAAAGAGATCCTCCGCTAACAGCGGCGCCCACAGCCCTTAGAAAACGCTTATTTACCGGGTGACTGTTTTCGCCCTACATGAGCAGGTGGGGGAGGACCTGTCAACTAGTGCGTCTCGGATGACACGGGCGGCGGGGCGAGAAGCCTCGCTCTGACAGCTGCACCGTAACCGCCCGCCTGCCGAAGGCGGCTCCCGGCTGGTCACACGTCCCGGGAGAGGCCCCCGCCGCACGCAGGAGTCCTCGCCGAGTGGGCCTCGGAAGCCCCGCGGCGGGCAGGCGTCCAGGCCCGGCCGCCCCGCCCCGCCCCGCGGCCTTCTGCCCCGCAGCCCGCCCGCACCTGCTTCCTCATGTTGTTCATGACGCCCATGAAACCCGCCAGCAGCTTGGCTTCTTCGCGAGCGGCAAGTTTCTTCTCGGTTTTCTTCTTGTTGCTCTTCTCCACGCCGGACGTGGCCATCCTCTCGTCGGCCTCCGCGGGCTCGCGGCGAGGGTCTGCTCGCCCGACGCGGCGGTGGGGAGCACGGCTTCGGCGACGACGGGGCTCCTCGGGTGGGCGCCGACGAGCGGGGGACGGCTCGGCCACGGTTGCGGGCGGAGGGAGACCCGGGCATGCGCACTGCTTCGGAGGCGGTGGGGGGGCTCTGAGGAGGCGGCGGCGGGGCAGTACGTCACAGCCCCGCGACACCCCGGCGTCCGGCTGCGGCGCGCCCTGCGGCGGGCGCCTCCACTTTCTCGGGGGCCGCCGAGTGGCGCTTGCAGGGGCTTGATCCAGAGTCACGTGTGCCTTTCTCCTGCCAAAGGCGGAGTTCCCAGGGTTGGAGTTCGTGATGATCCGTTTGGGGTGATTGTATGATTTAACATGCTAAAAAAAAGTCACCCCGAGCCGTGAGCTCCCTGAGAACAGGGTCAGTTTTCACTGCAGTGTCAGCCTGCGGCACAGTGTGGGCGCTCAGGAACTATTAAATGAAAATCGCATACTGCAGGGCCAACGCTTATTTGTGCTCGTTTGGGATTCAGAAAGCAAGAACACAGTCATATAGATGTCTCCTTGGCGTGACATGCCTGCCAGTTGAATAAGCCCAAGCCTTTAATCCCAGCACCTGGGAGCAGAAGCAGGCCATCTCTGGGAGAAACTCTGTCTAGAAAAACAAACAAAAATAGATCAAGTCTGAGTTCCGGACGGCTTCACTGAGGCTTCCTAGGGAGTTCACCGGAACACAGCGCTCAATCCTAGAACTACTCATGAAAACGTGTTTCATAGTTTGTTTTTTTTTTTATTTTTTTTTATTTTGCTGTTTAGGAATACACAGGACTGTTTGAAATTGTTATTTCTAATAATGAAAATTTTCTATATGGCCTCAGTTTTCTACTTAGATGTATGAAGGACTAGACAGGTTTTATATAAAATGATCTAGACTGTTGTTGATATCAAACAATAACCACTTAAAACAATAACCACTTATTCTAAGCCATATGGGAATAGCGTAGGGGATTCGATTTATCCTGGATGATATGTTTCACGTAAAAGAGATTAGATCAACGTTTATAGTCCCCCAAAAAAGTAAAAAAAAAAAAAAAAATTCAAGGCATTTACCAAACACACTGGTGGGAGCATCAGGTTGGTGGACTACAGCGCAGTGGGAAAATTCCTTCTATAAATTTTAGACTTTTTTTTTTTTTCATTTTATGTTGATGGGTGTTTTGTGTGACATTTAACTGCGGTGCCCATGACTGCCAGAACAGAATGCTGATCCTCTAGATCTGATGTTAGAGGGGCTGATGAGCCTCTACTTGGTGCTGGGAATTGAACCCAGGTCCTCTGGAAGAACAGCCATTCTCTTGAGCACTAGGTCATCTCTCCAGCTCCCTTTCTGTTGTTATTTTTGTTGGCCTGCCTTCTGGTACTCAGATGCAAGGGTGTGTTGGAAAGCCACAGCTCTGAGGCTGTGAATCCCAGTCATGGCCCCAAATGTTTTTGTGTTGTTGGCCTGCCTTACTGATGGGGTGGGCTGTCCCCAAAACTCACAGCTCAGAGGGCCACAAATCTGAGTCACAGCTACAAGGACTGGAAAGGTATCCCAGCTCTGAGGTGGGACAGAGTTCCAAGGGTATCCTGAGACACAGGAGCTCAGGAACCTCACAGCTCTGAGAAGAAGCCTCCCTAGCAGAGATTTTGCAGTCCGCAGGGGAGGGTTGCTCCAACCCCTGATAAGTGGAAGAGCTTTGGAGTCTGAGCTCCACTCCTTGTTCATTTCTTCTTTCTCCTTGTGAGTCACAGCAGGCAGTAAAGCTCTTAGAAAGATTTCTTGAATCCAGGAGTGGCTGCCTCTGCTCCCCCGAGAAGGCAGCGGGAAACTTGGGCAAACACAGCCTTTCTATAGCGTTTCATAGGGGGTGGAGCTTTCTGGGTCGGGGATTTCCAGAATGTGGATTGGTGGGATTTCAATGCCTTTGCTTTGGGGAGCTCAGGGATTGGTGGCCTTTCCTCTTCAGGGATTGGTCAGTTTTCTTGCTCAGGGATTGGTGGGTTTTAGTAGGAAGCTCAGGGATTGGTAGGCTTTGTCCAGTCTTTTCACCTCAAATTTGCATAATTCGGGATAAGTCCTACCGAGGGGCTGGGGAGGACAATTTCAGAGGTCTGCGATGGGTGCAGGGTTGGGCTACTGGTGCTTCCTCAGGCAGAGATCTGGCAGCTTTTCTGCCTTGAGGGGATATAAAGTATACGGAGTGTCCAGAATGTACAAAGATTTCGTTGTGAAGCAGTAGGCTGAGGTAGGAAAGCCTGGACAGCTCTCATGGTGAGAAATATAGGCATTCTAAAGCAGGAAAGGTTCCTATAGCCTGAGGCAGGAAGAAGCACCATGGACAGCTCCCGCTGGGGACCGTTGGCTGAGGCAGGACTGGTCAACAAGGAGAGCTCTGGTTGAGGAGTTGCTGAGTTGCTGAGTTGCTGGCCGCCTGACATTTTGTCTCCTGCCGCCACAGCCCCAGGGTGGGAAGAGGGGCTGACTGCCAGAGGAGGTAAGAGGAACCGGCCGGGAACCACTTGCTACTATGTATTTAATTGGCCTCTAAACATAGCTTTTAGTGGGTGCAATGGGTTGGTCAGGATTCCCACACACACCTCAAGTCTGGAGGGTCGGTAGTGGGACACCACAGCTTGTGGGGTATCTGGGTGGCTTGGGGTGGCCTGCTACCTCAGTTTGGTGGGCCGTCCCATACCTTAGGGTGGGATGGGATGGCTGAGGCAGCCTTAGCCTGGGCCATCGCTGCAGTGGGCTTTGGATAGCAGATTGCCTCAGCTCCAGCTTTACCCTTTTTTTCCTAATATTTTTATTATTTAAAATAGTTTCCAAATTTCAATATATATTTAATCACATACTCCCCCTCCCTCAAATCCTTCCAGATCCTCTCCCCCCTCCACTCACCCAACTTTAAGTTCTTTCTCAAACAAACCCCAATACTATAACACCCCTTCAAACCCAATAAAACAACTCACAAAAAGAAAAAAACAAGCAAACACCAAACTGTAACCAAATAAAAGCACATGAAAAACCTGTGGAGCCCATTGCATGTTTGTCATCTACTCCCGGAGATGAGGCCTGCACTGGAGTAATTGATTTACCCAGTGTGACCCCATTGGAAAAAACCGATTTTCCTTCTTCTAGCAGATATAAATGACATTTCAGTTCTTAGCTTTACCCTGGTGGGTTTTTTTTTTCATTCATTCATTTTTTTAAAAAAATAACAAAATAAAATATGAGATAAAAACCTATCACATTATACCATGTGCATCTTTCTGCTTCACTCAGGATGATCACTCAGGATGACAGCTCACTCAGGATGATCCTTTCCAGTTCCCACCATTTACCCGGAAATTGCATGATTTCCTTGTTTTTTTATTGCTGAGTAATATTCCATTGCATAGAGATGTACCACAATTTCTGTATCTATTCCTCCACTGAGGGGCATCTGGGCTGTTTCCAGCTTCTGGCTATTACAAATAAGGCTGCTACAAACATGGTTGAGGAAATATCCTTATTGTGTACTTGAGCCTCTTTTGGATATATGCCTAGGAGTGGTATAGCTGGATCTTGAGGAAGCGCTATTCCTAGTTGTCTGAGGAAGTGCCAGATTGCTTTCCAGAGTGGTTGTACAAGTTTACATTCCTACCAGCAATGGAGGAGGATTCCCCTTTCTACACAACCTCTCCAGCATGTGTTGTCACTTGAGTTTTTCGTCTTGGCCATTCTGATGGGTAGAAGGTGAAATCTTAGAGTCGTTTTAATTTGCATTTCCTTTATGACTAAGGATGTTGAACATTTCTTTAAGTGTTTCTCTGCCATTCGATATTCCTCTATTGAAAATTCTCTGTTTAGCTCTGTACTCCATTTTTTAATTGGATTACTTTATTTTTTGCTGTTTAACTTCTTGAGTTCTTTATATATACTGGATATTAGTCCTCTGTCAGATATAGGAACTAGGATCAGAAGGAAGGAAGAGAAGACCTCCCTTATCAGTGGACTTGGGGAGGGGCATGCATGCAGAGGGTGGAGGAAGGGAGGGATTGGGACAGGAGGAGGGAGGTAACCACAGGGGAGATACAAAGTGAATAAAGTGTAATTAATAAAGAATTTAAAAAAAAAACTATCACATTGAAATTAGACAAGGCAGCCCAACAGAAGGAAAAGAGCCCATGAGAAGGCATAAGAATCAGAGAATCACTTGTTCACAGACTCAGTAAATTCCATAAAAACACTAAACTGAAAACCATAATATATACCCAAAGGACCTGGTGCAGACCCGTGCAGGACCTGTGCATACTGCCTCCGTGAATTCATGAGCTTTGCTCATATTGATATAGAAGGCCTTGTTTTCCTGGTGTCTTCCATCTCCTTTGGCTCTAACACTCCTTCTACCTCCCCTTTTGCAGAGTTCCCTGAGGTCTGATGGAAGGAGTTTCATCTTATTTAGGACGGAGTGTTCCAAGGTCTCTCACTCTCATTATAATGTCTGGCTGTGGGTCTCCATATTTGTTCCCATCTGCTGTAGGAGGAAACTTCTCTGATGATGGCTGAATAAGGCACCAATCTAGGAGTATACAGAATGTTGTTAGAATAATAAATACCATTTTATCACCACACTTTTCCTTTCTTTTTTTAAGACTAGTATTATTTGGTTTTATCCTTGGTCCCCAGGCTATCTAGTCTCTGGTTTCTGGCAGCCCAACCAGTGTGTATTATCAGTTCCAGCTCATAGAGTGGGCATTAAGTCGAATCAATTGTTGGTTGATTTCTCCACAAACTTTGTGCCACCATTGCCCTAGCATATCTTGTACACCATTGTAGATGAAGGGTTTGTGGCTGGTTTGGTGTTTATGTTTCTCTTTTCATAGCATGGACAGTGCCTTCCTGTACCAAAGACACTAGCACATAGGGTTGAAGGCTCTCTGTAGGCACCATCTCAACATCTCCATTTTCAATGAGGTGTAGGTACTATCTTAAGCAGCAGAGTCTTTCTGTAAGTTTGTGGAGAGAAGCCTCAAGTCTTGGCAACAGCCTGGGTTGTTTAGAGATTCCACTGAGGCTCCTTTGGCTAACAGCTCAATGAAAAGTAACACAATTCTGGTCCTGGAAGCTTAATTTGATGACAAGAGATGGCGAGCTGAAACTCTGTGTGTCCTGTTATTGGTGATATCATTTCAGATTGCCTTTATATGAGAAGTTTGTATTTTATATTTTAGGAAGTTTCTGCATTCTTAACCCTAGGAATATAGAAGCCTGAGGTCTGCTAAGCTTACATTCTGAGAAGTGTATCTACTAATTATGAAAATGTTAGATCAGACACAAATGTTGGTGTAAATGCATCTAAAATGAGCCCACAAGTATTTTGGCTCCCTTTACCTCATTCCATCTCTCCACATTCACAGTATTCAAGTGAGTCAAGCAGGCTGATTAAGTAGATGCTGATCCTTCAGAGAACTTTGGCTCACACTGTGAAGCATTATGCTTTCTCTTGATTAGTGCAAACAATAGGTTAGCAGAAAAACAGTATAGGGATCTGTTTTTACATGCCGGAAAGATGTATGTTTCTGTTTACATCATTTTTTTTAACTTAGAGGTTCTCTGATGTCTGTATATTTTAGCTAGTTGATAATTTGAGGACTTAAGATTGGGGTGTTATCAGTAATTACTTGATAACATAGAATAATAACAAAGATTGTGTACTTTATTAGATGAATCAGAATGCTAGAGAATGAAAGCCCAATTCTAAGACTTTGGAAACAGCAAGAATCCACAATTCATGATAGACTGCTATTTCTAACAAGGCAAAAAGAAACAAGAAATAAAGCACACATGAATCCCTCCTCCCATCAAGACCTGATTCTTAGAAGTTGCTCTTCACTTCTGTTTCTTCTATAAAATCTGCTTCTCAGGGCCAGGAAGATGCCTCAGTGCTTAGGAATACTTACCACCAAGACTGATGATCAGAGTTTGATTTCTGAAACCTACTGATGGAAAGAAACACACACATAATATAATATCTCTCTCTCTCTCTTCCTCTCTCTCTCATACACACATCTATCTATCTATCTATCTATCTATCTATCTATCTATCTATCATCTCTACCTATCTGTGATGGTTTGACTAGAATACACCCCCAGGTACATATATTTGAATGCTTAGTTGTCAGGGAATGGTCTACCTGACAGGTATTAGGGATTAGTATGGCCTCGTTGGAGGAAGTATGTCACTGGTGGTGGGCTTTGTAGTTTCAGTGCTCAAGCTATGCCCAGTATCTCTATTCTCCTGCCTGGATCTGGATATAGAACTCTCAGTTATCATGTCTGCCTGTGTGCAGCCATGCTCTCCACCATGAGGATAATGGACTAAACCTCTGAAACTGTGTGCAAGCCCCAGTTACATGCTTTTTTAAAATAAGAGTTTCCCTGGTTGTGGTGTCCTTTCACAGCAATAGAACAATGACTAAGATACTACATCTATCTATATTGAAAATCAGCTCCAGCCAAGGACCACTCGTGGAGATGGCCTGCAACCCCTGCACAGAGGTAGCCCATGGCAGTTCAGTGTCCAAGTGGGTTCCATAGTAATGGGAAGAGGGGCTGCCTCTGACAGGAACTGATTGGCCTGCTCGTTGATTGCCTCCCCCTAAGGGGGGGAGCAGCCTTACCAGGCCACAGAGGAAGACAATTCGACCACTCCTGATGAGACCTGATAGGCTAGGGTCAGATGGAAGGGGAAGAAGACCTCCCCTTCTGATAGGAGGTCTTCCTCCCCTATCAGTGGACTTGGGGAGGGGCACAGGTGGGGAAGAGAGAGGGAGGGAGCTACAGGGAGGATACAAAGTGAATAAACTGTAATAAAAATATTAAAATATAAAAAAGAAAGAAAATCAGCTCGCATAAATGTTACACACACACAAACCCTTCTTACCTAAAGATCACACCTGAAATAATGTTTGCCAAAAATACCATAAAAAAATTCAGATACAAGCTACTTTAGTCAACACAGAAATTTTATGTCTCCTTCACATCATCTTGACTTCAGTTCTGGCTGACCTATGGTCAATATGATGTTCACAGCCTGCGATCCGATAGACTTTACTGAGAAGGTTTTAAGAAAACAAAAACAAACTGGGCGGTGGTGACACTGGCCTTTAAGCCCAGCCCTCAGGAGGCAGAGGCAGAGGCAGAGGCAGAGGCAGACTGATCTCTGAGTTCGAGGCCAGCCTGGTCTACAGAGTGAGTTCCAGGACAGCCAGGGCTACACAGAGAAACCCAGTCTTGAAAAACTAAAGAATAATAAAAACAAAAACGCTGGACAACCAAGGTATGTACTTCTTAGGTACCCACATATCATTAAAAAAATAATAGACTCTCCATAAAGGGGTTTAAAGTGATCACTGTGAAGAGTTTAAGTTAGCCTCAGTATAATTCCATTTTGAAATAAAGAGCTATCTTGACTGAGAGCTGAATTCAGGTACTAGGAAATATCACAAAATGTGCACCTAGCAGAAAACAATGTTAACTTTCCTAGCAACAGCCTCCAGGATATATCACAGAATAAATACTTCATAGAAAATAGAGACAATCTCCCTGGCAACAGTCAATGAGAATCGGTTGGGAATCAGGTGAGAAAATTCTCCCCAATGTTTCAGATATAGTGTAGAAGAATAGCCATTGTGATTATATGCCTTAGCCATTGTGCCTCAGAGAATCATATGCCTTAGGCAATTGTGCCTCAGAGAAGGTCATCTCGCCCCTCTAACTTTTAGCTAATCCTGTAACATCAAGACATGGGCCCCCGCCCCTGCCCCCGCCCCCGCTGCTTGCTGTCATGGAAATATATGCCCCTCTGCTTGCTGTCATGGAAACCCCCTGCTCACTCAGATCTCGAGGTCCCACTTCTCTACTGCTGCATCAGTGAGACTTGGGTCCCGAGTTTGATTGCTCTCATAGTAAAGCTCTCTTGCTATTGCATGGAGTCATCTACTGGTGGTCTCTGAGGGTCCCATGAACCTGGCCTTACAACTGTAAGTGATAGCCTGCCATCTTCCAACTCACCAGCTTGAAATGAAGCTCTTTTCCCATTACTTTTCCTTTCAATTTGTTGCATCTAAACACTTGATATTGGAACAGCCCTTTCACATATTACAGATTTTAAAAAACTAAAATTCACAGACAGACTGTAGAATTCATAGAGAACATGGAGATTATGTAGTACACACATCAATGTTGTGAATATAAACATGTTTTTGTTTGGGTCCCAGGTGTGGGATGTGGGACTGATTAAGATGATCCACAGCAGCAGACTATTTGCCTCATGTGGGCTCTGAGAGGAGCTCTTTGCTAGCTGTAGATAGTTTGAATCTGAGGACTTCAGAGAGAGAATAAATGCCAGAGCCCAGAGAATGGAGGAAGAGAAAGAACAAGGATGCTTCTGCTTCCCTCTTGCCGCTCCAGGTTGCTGTTGTGAGACAAGAAGATGGGGACACCCTGTAAACGAGGATGCAACTGGCTCCAAGGGACCCAGTGACCCTAACCAACAGGAAGCAGCTAAGAGAACTATGGCCCCTCTCCCGCTAACTCTTTCTCTCCTACCTGGTATTGGGGTGTTAGAAGGGAGCAGGGTGGAGAAGGGAGAAGATGATATAAGAAACATAAATAAGAGTTGTTTTTTTTTTTTTTAAGTACGCCTATACATTAAGTGCCATGTAGCACAGGCATGGGGAAGACACCCAGGGGTCCACCGGCCACGTGGCCTACCGGCAGCAGGAGCCATTACAATGTGCAAGTATGTGGTAGACAGATGGAAGAGAAGGAGAGGTGGAACAGTTTGAACATCATGAAGAGAGGTGGAACTGGAGACAGGAGGCTGGAGAGGAGTAGCCTGCCCCACCACCCGGGGCCATGTTGAAATCTCAGCCCATGCTGCCACTGAGGATGTCTGGGTGCATGGCCATGTAGCAGCAGGGGTCTGTGTCATGTCTGTGGCTCATATTACCACTAAAGACCATGCAGACGTTCCTGGTCTGGGCTGCTGCCTAGGACCATGTTAATGTCCAAAGGCTGTACGAGCTGGCCCTGCCCCCCACTGGCTGTGGCATTCTGGAGAGCTGAGCCTACCTTGTACTGGTTCGCAACACTCAGGAGAGCAGGCCCTATACTTCACCTGGGAAGCACAGTAGAGCTGGCCCTGGTGACTGGGCAAGGGTGAGCTGGTCCCAAGGCATAAGCGCAGGAGGGCTGGCCTCGCCACTCATCTGTCATGAGGTGGCAAGGTACAGGGAAGATACCCTTCCCAATCTTTGCCACCTGAGGCAGTCAGGAGACCTGGCCCTGCCCCTTGTCCAGTTCATTATTTGTAGAGTGGTGCCCACACCTTGACTGAGGAGCCAGTAGGGTTGGCCCTGGTGGCGTGAGTGAGCCGGCCTCAAGGCAGAGTGGAAGAGCTGACCCTGACCCTTGCCAGCTACAGCGCTGGGTGAGCTGGCCGTAGCAGCACTGGAGATATGCCCTGCTCATGTGGATGTGGGTAGCTGACCAACTCAGCTACCACCCAGGCCCAGATTCAGGGCTTTGAGTTGGCCCACCCCAACAATTAACTCATCTGTGAACCACTGGAGCATGTGAAAGGGTTGGTCCTGCAGATCTAAAGCTTCAAGATCTTCATGACACAAGACAACAACAGGAGATCTGAGAGGATTCCTAGATCTAGGATTGGTGGTATAACAGAAGCCAGAGGCCTCAAACCAAACCAATGACTCACTGCAGTGACCATTTGCAAGTAAAGATGTGTGGGGAAAGGGCATACTGCAGGACACACAGTAACACCCCACAGCTTTCATGATGAGAGGTTTTTATGTTTTGCTTTGTTTTTATTTTTAATTTTTGTGGGTTTTTTTTCGGGGGAGAGCTTGCATGGGCAGAGGGCAGATACAATTGGGGTGCATGATATGAAACTCAGAAAATCAGTAAAAGGTTTTTTTTTTAAATACTTAGATTGGTATCAGCACCAAGTGCTCAGTATTACTTTGCTGAGTTAATAGTAATTAGAATTATTTAACCAACAGTTTCCCCAAATGTGTCCACCAGAATTCTAATCTCATAAACCTTCTTTCCCCATCCTTCTAGAGTTGGCTCCCTAGGAACACACCTGTAGAACAGGTATCCAGATAGGCCTGGCCAATCCTGCTTTGCCCCATCCTGCTTGTAGATCTCACAGTTAATGGTATAATGCAACATCTTGATGCAGGGAAGTAATGTTTATAATGATCCTGGGTACGTCCTCACTGCTCCAGAAGAGGGCGTCCTACAGGGCTTGATCCCATGACCCCAGAAATATCTAGGGCACAAACCCTAGATATAAGTGTGTTTTCATGGTTTCCCTGATGTAATGGCATATGAGGCATGAACAGAGATGGCATCTGCCTGAACTGCTTTGCTAGGCCTTGGAGGAGCCATGGCTCTTAGGCCGCTCTTTTTGCTGCCTGTCTGTAAGTAATAAATCTGCTTTTTCTGACCTCTTTCATGAACAGTGTGTCTCACTGAGTTTATGCAAATGATAGCCTTTGCCAACAACTTTGGGAAATATGTAAAAAATAACCTTCTTGAAGAAAATCTCACATATATTTCAGGTTTGGAGATTGGTGGAACCTATTTGATGCTGTTGCAGTCTGCTGCCTTTTGAAATGTCAGCTCAGCTGGTCTCCATTTTCCCATGAATTATCTACTCCTGTATCCACTGGTGGTTTGGCTTGTTAAAGCTGTGCTTGATCTGTGTGGATTGACCTCTACCGGCCTCAGCTGTTGGATCAAGGGTGAACACACACACACACACACACAGCCAGCTGGCAAACTTGAGTATATGGCATCAGGTTTTCTCTGGACCCTGAATAGAGGGATCTTGGTAAATTGCTGTTTTGCAGTTCTTCCAGGAGTAGGTACAAGTGGTCAGCCACTTGTGTCTGGACCCTGTATATAAATGAGCACAGGAAGGTGACCTGTAGAGACTGCAGAGAGGAAAACAAAACAAAGTTGAAACCCTGGGAGGAGTCAGAGGAGATAGTAGGCAGTGGGTAGAATTTGTTGAGATTAACTAAGCGTAAAATTCGTTGTCCGTAGCTTGAGAAGTCAAGATTGTAGGCCTAGCAATGTACACATGTTTTTTTGTAAAATTAATAAAATATTTTAATTATAACAGTTTGAACATTGTCTCATTCCACTGACTTCCATTCTAACATAAATCTCACTTTCAGGGTGTGTAGAAGTGGCCATGGGTATTTTGGGAAACTAAGGACCAATAAAGTTGAAAATACATTTTATTGGTGCTTAGTGGACTATCTCTTTGCAGATCACACTGAAGTTTCGCATAATAAGCTCTTTCCAGCCCTTCTAAGGTAGGAATCTCATTGGGGTTATCCTTGTGCCAACTGTCACCTGTTATGGAATCCAAAGGTGCGGGCTAGAGGTATTATCACAGTGCCTTGTAGTACTCACAGGAGGACATTGGAAACAAGTTTGATTGGCTAAGCCAGAAGCTGTGGGGTAAATTCCTCAAATCATCAGATATGTAGAAACTTCAAGGTAGAAATTTGGCATTATGGTCAAGAGCAGAGGAAATAAAGTTGCCATGCTTGTATTTTAAACATAGCACATGAATCATGAGGATGGCCTCAAATTCCAGAAGGCAGAACAGGGCTCTTCAAGCCCCTCCTTCTGTGAAACCAAAAGAACACTGGAAAATTGTCAAAAATAACTTTCTTAGAATGCTAGAAATTAACTGAAGGCCTATAGTAACCAGGAGTATTTATTCAAGAAAAATGGTTTAATCTCTGTAAGAACAATGAAACATATTTTAACTTTCAGTACTCCCTTTGCCTGTCCCCACAATCCCTTAAAAATCAATAGCCCAACAACTATGGTAGCAGAGCCACGGCCAGCTTCTCAGCCATTGGAGGAGGCAGGGCAGGTCAAAAGCACTGCTCCTCAGGCCTTGACAAAGCCAGTTTCTGAACTTTCAGGATTGGACCTGCCTGGCAGCTTGCCTAAAAATGTCCATTTCAGCGCTTGTCTTGGGTTGACCTGAATTAGAGCTTATGTGTATAAATAACCCCATCAGCAAGACATTTCATAAAAATAAATGGCATTCACTTTTGAATTGTTGGCCGGGTCTGATTCCCAAAATATACAGCCTATGTTTGTTGCCCGTGGTTACTTACTTCCCCGAGAGGTGTAAGGTAAATCCCTATTGCTGAAGACACCACGTGTTTTGGATATAGTGCACAGAGGCCCCTGAACTGGGACTGACCTGAACGCCCCCTCATAACTAGCATTCATGGAACCAGGAGGCACCATGCAAGCTTGCAAAGAAGGGGGAAACCAACAGTCCTACCCAGCTATGATTCCTATGAGCCACACCAATGACCAGGACGACACCATAGTCCTATGGGTGAAGTAGTGCATACATTCCCTGATAGTAATCAACTTCTCTAATTGAATGAAAGACCTGTCCAACAAGAGGGATACCATGGTTGGTATGGAAACCTAGCTAGCTAACTACTCAGTGCTAGTGAAACCATGAAGGAGAGTCTACAACCACTGCTTTACTAAACCAGCATAAGCACTAACAATCTGTAAACATTTGTCCTTATCCACAGATAAATGTAGTCTTAACCCCCATTAGTGAAACTCCTCTTTGTGACAAAGGAAACCTAATGTAGAAAACCACAACCAATCAATATTTAGAGTTGTGGAGCGACGTCCCAATTGATATATCTACAAAACACTCCCACACCTAAGGCTTAGGGAACGGTGTTGAAGAGGGGGTTAAAAAATTGTAAAAGCTAGAGAATCAGGGACTTTTCTGTGAGATTGTATCTCCTGGTAACATTAGACACTCTGCCCATAAAGTCTCACCTAAATGTGAGCTGAACAAGAATGACACCAATGGACAAGCCAAAGTGGGCCTCAGCTCTGCACAAAGAACTCCAGGTAACCTAGAAAGCTGGGAGCGGGGAAAGGTGGGGGTCCTCCCCAGGGAAGAGCACACCAGTTGTTTGTTCATTATCAAATGGTCAGCCCTGAAACATACATGCAAGTAACAGTATATAGGCTCAACAGGTTATATTTAGGAATATATATGTATTTGCAAATACAGATTTGCATGCCATCAGAGAAGTAAACAAAGCTGTAGTAAAATGCCACTTCATACTCTTCAAATATCCCTGTCTCTTAAAGACTGACCACATCAGGTGTTGCTGAAGTTGTGGAAGAGCTTGATTTGGACACCCCAGCGGGGATGTGAAACGAATGTCTACCAGTTTGGCCATTGCCTAAAGCTGACTGTTGGCCTGCTATATGAATAGGCCATTCTACGTCTAGATGTTCAAGGAAATGAAGGTGTGTGTCCTAGCAAAGACATACAAAAATGATCAAACTTTTACTTAAAGCACCCTAAAATTGAAAGCAATTCAATGTCCACCAGGTGAAGAGACAGAAAAATGATATACCCAGACACTGGAAGGCAGGTTGAACTTTCTTCATCAGGAAATCTGAAACTCGATCTGCTGCAAAATCCAAAACTCTCTGAGCACTAACCTGATAGCATAAGGTCTGTCCAACTTTTTGGCTTCTCTGGACCAATTTGGGTGAAAAAGAATTGTCTTAGACCACAGAAAAAATACCTTGAACCGTGTGTGCGTGTATGTGAAGTTTTAAAATATTTAAAAGATAGTATAAAATTGCCTTCAGGCTATGTGTACTAGGTATACAACGTGTAAATTAGCTTTGTGTTTAAGCTTGGGTCCAGCCAGGCAGTGGTGGTGCACTCCTTTAATCCCAGCATTTGGGAGGCAGAGGCAGGCAGGATCTCTGAGTTCTGAGTTCAAGGCCAGCTTGGTTTACAGAGCGAGTTCCAGGACTGCCAAGACTACACAGAGAAACCTGTCTCAAAAAAAAACCAATCAAACAAACAAAACTTGGATCCTATACCCAATACATACATGAATATAAGCACAGATATTCCCAAATCTGAAGTACTTCAAGCCCCAAGTCTTTCAAACAAGTGGTGCCTAACTTGTATCAGGAAGCAATAGAAAGGAATTAACTGTGGATACTTATGACAAGTGAATGAAGATGAAAATCATGACGGGAACACAGGCAAGAATAGCGCCCATGGCATCACCCTATTTAAATAAGGTTCTAAACAATGTAAGCGTATCTTTAATGACAGAAAACAAATTGCTAGAATCTTGGAGCACAGATTGTAGACCATGACTGACAGACAGGAAGGACTGAAGAGGAGCAGAGAAAGGATTTTGAGTGATGGATACTCTATCTTGACTGTAACGATAGTTTTGCCAATTCATGGCAATACGTTTCAAGTACACGCAGTTTATGCCCATAATACTTTAATTAAGTTGTTAAAATTGAGGCCATGGTGGCCTTTGCATATATGAGACATAACACTTCATTGTTTCAACAAGTTAGTTCTTGTTTAGAAACATCTGAAGCTTTAACTAACACATTTAAGCTGGTAAAAATAAACTTGGAAACATTATAGTTAACTAGATTAAATTTGTTGGGGTTTTTGTTTGTTTTACTTATGTATTTATATTACAACAGGGTTTTATTATATAGCTCAGGGTCATGTCAAACGTGAAATTCTCCCGCTTAACTTCTTAATTGCTGAAGTCACATGTGATGCAATTAACTTTGAAATGAAAGTTTTAGTTTTAATTTTATTTCATGTGTATGTGTGTTTTGCCTGCATGTCTGCATGTACACTGCTTGCATGCCTGGTGCCTACAAAGATCCAGCAGAGGGTGTTGTATACCCTGGAACTAGAATTACGGAGGTTTGTGAGGTGTCATATGAATGTCAGGATTTGAATTTCTGGTCGTCTGAAAAAGAAGCCAGTGCTCTTAATCACTGAGCCACCTCTCCAGCTCATGATTAGCTTTTTAAAAGGGTTTTGAATTTTATATCACCAGGGAAACAGTGGGCACTGGGAAACTGTCAAGATGAATAAGCAAAGGATGGTATTTTTAACATTACTTTAAAATCCTTAATGAAGCTGAACATCTCGCTTATGTTTATTGGCTACTTGTGGTTTTCCTTTGTGTGGTGTCTATCTGTCTTTGTTCATTTCCTTGTGGGGCCCTTTCTTTCTTGGTTTGTACACATTCTTTGCCGAGAAAGCTTTTAGCCAAATGGAGCATGAGGTCATATGTATGTTAAAATGTTCAGTAAGTCACTGCAGACGCAGAATTGGGTCTCCAAGGAAGAGAAAACAAACGAACGAAAGCAAATTAGTGAATCCGAGTTAAAGGAATAAAAAGGGCCCAGTGGAGGCAAAGGAGGATTGAGTGAGCTGGGAAAAGACGTCCTTGAGTAACCCTAACCAGACATCCTTTTACTATCCAATTTAGCGTGGCATACATGCCCACAGGAAGTCAGGGCCTTTCCAGAGTTATCCTCTCAAGTAAAAACAAAACGTCCCTGGATTACTGATGTATCCAAGTGTCTGTCTTACTCTGTTTTGTTCTGTTTTGTTTTGTTTCTCCCCCTTGGTAAACTCAGCGAACCCTCTGAAGACTCCAGGATTTCAAGAGCTGCCTTCACAGTAGAAATCTGGAATGTGCTGCTGAAGCAGTTGACCAAGATGCCTGGCATCCTGCCTTCTGAAACCCAAGCTGCCTGGAGATTGCCACGCTCATTCTTGTCTAATGACTGTCCATGCAGCTGCTGCCACGGATGAAGCTGGGCCTCCAGGCTTCTGTCAAAATAGAGCAAGACAAACAGCTGTGGCTTACGAAGGGGCGCCTGTCCTAATTACTGTCCTAATTATCGAGGATCCTAAACCAGGCACTAGTCACTCCTCACTGTCTTTATGCTGTGTTCACATTCTCTCTCTCTCTCTCTCTCTCTCTCTCTCTCTCTCTCTCTCTCTCACACACACACACACACACACACACACACACACGAATATATATACATATATATGAATATATATATTAGTTTTTCAAGACAGGCTTTCTTTCTGTAGCCTTGGCTGTCCTGGACTCCTTTTGTAGACCAGGCTGGCCTCCAACTCAGAGATCCACTTGACTCTGCCTTCCCCAGTGCTAGGATTACAGGCATGTGCCACCACAACTGGCTCTCATTTTTTTTTAATGTGACCTGCAAAATAGGATACTTTTCCCTCTTAAACAAGTTTGCTCCCCTTACCTCAATTCTATTAACTTAAGTTCTACAAAACCCGAACCCATCCCCTATTCCAGGCGAAACTTCATGAGAAGTGTTTTTGTTGGGGCTGTTACTGTTTTTCATTGTTGTTGCTAGGTGGCAGGGTGGCGCATTAGAATCAGACTGGCCTGATTTCATTCCTGCTTCTGCTTCCTAGTATCTATGCAACGCAAGGCTTGTGTGCTGGCTAGCTTTATGTCACAAGCTAAAGTCATTTGGGAAGAGGGACTCTCAACTGAGAAAAAAACGGATCCATAAGATTGGCCTGTAGGCAAGTCTGTAATTATGTGTTTTCATAATTAGTGAATGATCAAAATTCTGTGTGTTATGGGTTTTGTTGTCTTGTTAATTGTGAAGATAGCACAAACAAGGTGTTCCCTTGTTTCCCATGTTTCCTATTGACTTTCACTTCTTTTTTTTGTTATAATTTTTTATTTTTTTACATTAATCACAGGTTATTTACTTTGTATCCCAGCTATAGCCCTCTCCCTCATTCCCTCCCAATCCCACCCTCCCTCATTTCCTCCCTGCCCCTTTCCAAGTCCACTGATAGGGGAGGTCCTCCTCTCCTTCCATCTGACCCTAGCTTATCAGGTATCTTCAGGACTGGCTGCAGTGTCCTCCCCTGTGGGTTAGCAAGGCTGCTTCTCCCTTGGTGGTGGTGGAGGAGGAGGTCAAAAAGCCAGCCATTGAGTTCATGTCAGAAATAGTCCCTGTTCCCCCTACTAGGGCACCCACTTGAACACTGAGCTACCATGGGCTACATCTGAGCAGGGGTTCTAGGTTATATCCATACATGTTCCTTGGTTGGAGAAACAGTCTCATAAAAGACCCCTGTGCCCTGATATATTTGGTCCTTGTGGAGCTCCTGTCCTCTCCAGGTCATACTAACTCCCCCTTCTTTCATATGATTCCCTGCACTCTGCAGAAGGTTTGGTTATGAGTCTCAGAATCTTTGATACACTGCTAGATAGAGTCTTTCAGAGGCCCTCTGTGGTAGGCTCCTGTCCTGTTACTTGTTTTCTCCTATTTCCAATGTCCATCCCAAGGCAATATACAGCAAGCCTATAGCCAACATCAAACTCAATGGAGAGAAACTTAAATCAATCCCACTGAAATTAAGGACTTTCACTTCTAAATTTAGCCTAACACAGCATAGCCTTGAATTTGAAAGAAGAGGAAACCAGAAGTGGGGTTGGCTCTGGGCTTAATTGATTCACTCAACAACTAAGCACTTATTTTACCTTACATAGCTCAAGTTTAAAGTTTTCTGAGGCAGAGGATTGCTTTGCTTTTCCTATTTCTAAGGCTTCAGTGTAGGCAAAAAGGCTAGAACATGAACCTTCACAACCATACATTCCTCCATGACATTGAAAGCCAAATGTAAGCAGTGAACATTATTTCAAACAAGATAGTAAACCATTCTATTGGCACATTCCTATAATTCCAGCATGTGGAAAGTTGAGACAGGAGGATCAGGAACTGAAGATCATCCTTGGCTACATAGTGAGTTGGAGATCAATCTAGGCTACATGAGATCTTGTCTCAAACACAAAACCCAGAAGCCAGAGTGGCATTGTTTAGACTATTCAGATACCTCGGTTTATATGGTCATATCCAGGAATGTCGTAATTCTTTCTCTTCCCTCCAATTAACATATAATTACCTATATTTACTCTTCCACCATCATCTAATTCTTTTTTAAAGCCATTCATGCTATTGTTTTTAAATTTTATTTATTTATTTGTTTTATGTATGAATGCTCTGCTGAATGCACACCTACATGGCAGAAGAGGGCGTCAGATCCCTTTATAGGTAGTCGGGAGCCACCATGTGAATGCTGGGAATTAAACTCAGGACCTCTGAAAGAGAAGCCAGTGCTCTTAACCACTGCGCCATCTCTCCAGCCCCTTCATCTGATTCTTAAACTGAAAAAAAAAAAACAAAAAAAAAACGCAGTATAATTTAGTTACAACCTCATCTAAAAAGATATGAGTATGTGTGTTTGTGTGCATGCACGTGTGTGTGTGTGTGTGTGTGTGTATGTGTGTATGTGAGCATGCACACCTTCTAAAGAAAAAGACTTAGGAGTGAAAAGCAGTATCTCAAATACTCTCAAAAACTGAAATCCGGAATACACTGTAATAAACAATAATAAATAAATAAATTTTTAAAATTTAAAAATTGAAATCCAATGAAATTGATATATTTCTTATAATCACATAATTGGCTGATTGCCTATGGGTCACACACCAATTCATGTCAACCATGACCTGTGAAACTGAAATGCCATTTTAGTTTGAAAGGAAAGCATGACAATAAATCATGGTACAAATGGATTCCAGTCCAAGGCATTTAGTTTTGCTTCACATTTGCTAAATGAAAGAAAATGTTGCCTCCCTTCTCCCGAGTACTTAACTGATGAGTGTCTTCCGGCCACCTTGATTCAAGCACATAAATATTTATGTGCAGCTGAGGTGGGACAGTGTGAGAGATTGTAAGCATAACCTTTTCTCATTCTATAAATCAGCAAAGTCTTCTGATTGTTTTTCTCCCTTCAAAGCCAGTTAGCAACAACCTTGAAAAGAGCGAGTGTCCACTGCCTTACTCAGCCTAGCACGAGGCCCCTCTGAAGTGGAGTACGTGGAATAGCTCAGTATCTGAGGGGACCCTGAATATACACGGCCTACTTCTCGTTCTTTCTAAAGTTGATGGCCAAAGCTCAGCAGGGAGAGCGCTCTGAGATGGTCAATGAAAGGCACAGATTACTTCCTGAGGAACACGGAGACTTGTGACCAGAGTTAAAAAAATACCCCAGCAGCTGAATGTTCATAATATGCTAGTTACTGTACAAAAACATTTATATTCACCTTCTCATTTAACGACAATGACAGTGCTTTGCACAGGGCATATTCCTGGGCTTTATTTTGCAGGTAAAGAAACAAGTTTTGAGAGATTAAGCAATTTGCCATAGGACACAGAAAGTGACAGGCAAGGCTGGGGTTTTATCGCTCTCGATAGATTGTTGACCTATCATGTACAAAGCTCTTGGATCCCAGCACCAGACAGACGGAGTATAGTGGTGAATGCCTGTAATTTCAGGATGTGGGAGGTGGTCAGAGACGGTCGCAGAGAGGTGGCAGGGTGGTGGTACACATTCATGTTCATTGCTGCTCTAATCACAATCGCCAGTAAGTGGACTCAGCCTAGATGTCCATCAGCTGAAGAACGGATAGTGAAAACGTGGTATATGTGCACAATGAGACTTTATTCCCATTTAACAAGACAAAATTATGAATGATAAAACTCAGCTCCCAAATACAAACATGACATCTTCTCTCTCAATGTTTTAGATTTGTTTGTTTAATTTGGAGTGTCTATAGAGGTCAGCAACCAGAAAGGGCCCATGAGAGGGGAGAGGAGAGGCCTTTACGGGGAGAAGGGATAGCAGAACACAGGTAACATGAAAGCAGAAGATGGATATTGGGAGAGGAAAGATTTAAATGATGATGGGGGAGAAGGAAAGGTTACATCAAAATTAAGGATGTATGAAAAAGCCAGAAGGAACCCAATTACTTTGTAAGCTAATTAAAAATTATAAATAAATTAAAAAGGAGTTTGAATGGAGGTGTCCTGCATTCCAGAAGCTAATAGGTAATCTCCACCAACAAAATGAGTCAATTCCAGCCAAATTAAAGTATAAAAGCAGGTTTTTTGGAGGGTTCACTGGTCCTAAGGAAGGAGCTCAGGAAATTTGCCATGAAGATAGGGATACAGAAAAGCATGTGCACAGAGAAAGAGGAGAGGGAGAGAGAAAACCAAAATGTCTGAATTATATAGTGAAAAGCCTCTGGGTAAGAGGAAGCCCAGCCCCTGGCTGGAAAGTTCAGTGTAGAGGACATGGTAGACCAGCCGTGCCCTGTAACAGGTAAGGACTGAGGGATGCTGGGACAACCTGGAGGCCAGGTCTATTTTGGTATGTTAAATATGTACCCCAGCCACTTGTCCTGGGTCTGAAACCCAACAGAAGCCGTAAATTATTAATTGAAAACCCCAGTACCAGGCATAGAAGGCCTCCCTATGAGACCCCCAAACAGCACAGGCTAATGCCAATGCTCTTAGTTTGCTCAACAACCAGATGCCCTATTGCTGAAGACAGAGAGAGGTTTGTAAGACAGAGAGAGATGAGGCATACACCAACCGGGAAGTGTCTCTTCTCTTGACTGTTTTTCATGGTTCTGGAGGATGGTCTGTAGGCTGCTTGAGGAGGAACATTCAGTGGTCTTACTCAGCAGTGAATCATGCAGCATGAACTTGCAAGGCAAGATCTGCCCAGTGGGGCAAGAGCAGCCTGACTACTGTGGGGGTGGTGAGGGTAAATAATCCCTTTCTGATTGGATTTGGAGCCTGCTATGAAGGAGGGAATGTGTACCTGGATTGTAAGCCTGTGTCTGGGGAGGTCATAGGCCACAGAGGGGCCACCGCGTTGTCATATTGCTAAAAGGATATACTGTCAAAATGTCCCATATATTTATGTTTATACCCATCAATTAGTGCTACTCAGTGTCGACCAGAGAACCTGCTTTTTGCACTGGAAAGCACTCGATAGAGTAGTTTCCAGTTTGTCAAAGTGCCAAGAGTGAATGACTGTTGAGTACTCCGTAGTAAAAGGACAATGATATTAACCCTTCCCCCAAAGGGTCAGGGAACGCCACAGAAGAGGTGGAGGGTGTGGAAGAGAGCTGTGAAGTACTGCCTTCTGAACATGACGGGGTGGATGCTCTCATGAACTCACAGCAGCTGTAGTGATCCGCAGGAGGCCGGCACAGGGTTGAGCCTCCACATCTCAGCGTCAGAGAGGAACTCCTGAAGCCCACTCCTCACTGAGAACCTAGTGGAAGTTAATGGCTGCTGGTGGAAGGAAAATCGTCTTTCTTCAGTGGTGTAGATACTCGTAAATTTTCCTTGCTTCAGTTAATAATTCCGTACCCTGCTCATGCAAGTAGTCGCAATTAACATTAAATGAAACGAGATACAATGGAAGTAGAGGGGGATATTTTTGTGGAGTCTAGAGAGGGAGGGAGAGGGATAACGGGGCTGAATATGATCAAAATACAATATATATATATGAATATGTGATACTGTCAAAGTCAATTAACATTTTTTTCAAAAAGAATCGAGTGGAAGTGAGGCATGAGGGAGCATGCCTCCAATCTTAGTACTCAGGAGGCTGAGACAGTAGTATTGTGAATTCAAGGCTGTCCTGGGGTGCATAATGAGATCCTACCTCACAGAAAGAGAGAGAGGGAGAGAGGAAGAGAGAGAGGGAGAGGAATAGAAGGAGACAGAGAGAGAACACTTAGGATTGTTCTTGCAGTCACAGGGTACAATATGAGTGGGGGTGGGGTGGAGGTGGACGGCGCAAGCAAATTGAGCCCAGAAGCCCACATTCCTACCGTATTAGACTAACCCTGAACACAGAAGTGGGTTTTCCTCAGAAGTATCAAGCACCCATCTACTGAGTGAACCTGAGCAGGGCATATCAGAGCCAGAAACCCTTGGCTACCTTCCCCCAGAACCCCTTGCTGCTGCCTCCTCCCCTCCTCAGCTGCTGCTGTGATCATCACCCTCATTCCCCATCACAGACCTTGGAAGCCTCTGACTGCCAGAAAACCCAGAATTCCTTGAGCTCTCCTCTCCACCCATGTCCACATCTGCCTGCCCCAGCCTTGCCAAATGCTTTCTTCACCAGGCTCATGCTAGGAAACTGACAGAACTGAGGACCTCTCAACGACGCTGAATCCTCTTTCAGGAAAGCCAGCCCCTGAGACCTGAGAGTCACTTAAAACACCTCCTCACTGAGCCAGTGACTGCTGGGCCTGCGCCTGAGGAACTTTGCAGCCCTACTGCCTGAATGATCATATGAAATCTGTCAAGAACTGAGGCCCATGTACAAACGTGTCCCTGATCAGCCATGATGACGCCTACATTGGACAAGTCACTCTGGAAGATGCCAATGAGGGGAGCTGAGCTGCTATCTACCCCATGGTCACTGAGTGACTTCCCTGGGCACAAAGGCAGTGCACAAATAAATGTGGGGTCACGCTTACCTAGCCTATCAACTGTAGTAATACATCTACCGAAGTTCTCTGACTCACACCCATAGCCCCGCTCAGATGGAAAAGCATAGCGGTGTGTGTCTTCAGCCATATGGAAACACCGCCAGTGCTTCCAATTTCCTGGCCAATGAGACAGGGAAGAAAGCACAGCTGTTTCTCATATATCCGCTGTGCCTGAGCTCTGACTTGGCCCATGCCATTGAGAGGCTCAGCAAGTCTGTGGACTTACAGCTTCTGTCCATAAGAGATATCTGTCAGACTGCTGATCAGAAGCTAAAGTGTGTGTGTGTGTGTGTGTGTCTATGTGTGTCTCTGTGTGTGTATGTTTATGTGTGTGTGTGTCTGTGTAGGGGTGGGGTTGCAGAGACTGAACATTCCAGAGCCCCCCTCTAACAGGCTGCATTGTTTTCTCGTTGCTGTTACAAAATACTTGACAAAAGCAACCTCAAGAAGGTTTTGTTTTTCTCAAACAGGTCTTTCACTTGCTTGGTTAGTGTCACCCCAAGGTACTTTATGTTATTAGTGGCTATTGTGAAGGGTGTTTCCCTAATTTCTTTCTCGGCCCTTTTGTCTTTGGTATACAGGAGGGCTTCTGATTTTTTTGAGTTGATTTTGTATCCTGCCACTTTGCTGAAGGTGTTTATCAGCTGGAGGAGTTCTCTGCTTGAATTTTTGGGGTCGCTCATATATACTATCATATCATCTGCGAATAGTGACACTTTGACCTCTTCCTTTCCAATTTGTATCCCCTTGATCTCCTTTAGTTGTCTTATTGCTCTGGCTAGGACTTCAAGTACTATGTTGAAGAGGTATGGCGAGAGTGGGCAGCCTTGTCTTGTCCCTGATTTCAGTGGGATTGATTTAAGTTTCTCTCCATTGAGTTTGATGTTGGCTATAGGCTTGCTGTATATTGTCTTTATGATGTTTATGTATGTGCCTTGTATTCCTGATCTCTCCAAGACTTTAAACATGAATGGGTGTTGGACTTCGTCAAATGCTTTTTCAGCATCTAAGGAAGAAAGAAATTGAAGATATCAGAAGATGGAAAGATCTCCCATGCTCATGGATTGGTAGGATTAACATTGTGAAAATGGCCATCCTGCCAAAAGCAATCTACAGATTCAATGCAATTCCCATCAAAATACCAACTCAATTCTTTACAGACCTTGAAAAAAAGATTCTCAGCTTCATATGGAGAAACAAAAAACCCAGAATCTCCAAAACAATCCTGTACAATAACAGATCATCTGGAGGTATCTCCATCCCCGATCTCAAGTTGTACTACAGAGCAATAGTAATAAAAACTGCATAGTATTGGCATAAAAACAGAAAGGAGGATCAATGGAACCGCATAGAAGACCCAGAAATAAACCCACACACCTATGAATACTTGATTTTTGACAAAGAAGCCAAAACCATTCAATGGAAAAAAGACAGCATCTTCAACAAATGGTGCTGGTCCAACTGGATGTCCACATGCAGAAAAATGAAAATAGATCTATATTTATCACCCTGCACAAAACTAAAGTCCAAGTGGATCAAAGACTTCAGCATAAAACCAGATACTCTAAATCTGTTAGAAGAAAAAGTGGGGAACAGCCTAGAACTCATTGACACAGGAGACAACTTCCTGAACAGAACACCAACAGCACAGGCTCTAAGAGCAACAATCAACAAATGGGACCTCATGAAACTGAAAAGCTTCTGTAAAGCAAAGGACACCGTCATCAAAACAAAACGACTGCCTACAGATTGGGAAAGAATCTTCACTAACCCTTTATCTGACAGAGGGTTAATATCCAGCATATACAAAGAACTAAAGAAGCTGAAAAGCAGCAAACCAAGTAATCCAATTAAAAAATGGGGAACAGAGCTAAACAGAGAATTCTTGACAGAGGAATATCGAATGGCAGAGAAACACTTAAAAGAAATGCTCAACCTCATTAGCCATCAGGGAAATGCAAATCAAAATGACCCTGAGATTTCACCTTACACCCATCAGAATGGCCAAGATGAAAAACTCAAGTGACAACACATACTGGAGAGGTTGTGGAGAAAGGGGAACCCTCCTCCACTGCTGGTGGGAATGTTAAACTGGTACAACCACTCTAGAAATCTATCTGGCGCTTTCTAAGACAATTAGGAATAGTGCTTCCTCAAGACCCAGCTATACCACTGCTAGGTATATACCCAAAGTTTGCTCAAGTACACAAAAAGAATACTTGCTCAACCATGTTTATAGCAGCTTTATTTGTAATAGCCAGAACCTGGAAACAACCCAGATGTCCATCAACGGAAGAATGGGTACAGAAATTGTGATATTTTTACACAATGGAATACTACTCAGCAATCAAAAAGGAGGAAATCATGAAATTTGCAGGCAAATGGTGGGACCTAGAAAAGATCATTCTGAGTGAAATATCCCAGAAGGAGAAAGACAAACACGATATATACTCACTTATATAGACCTATAAGATATGATAAACATAATGAAATCTATACACCTAAAAAAGATAATCAAGAGAGTGGACATGGGGTAAGATGATTAATCCTCGTTTAGAAAGACAGATGGGATATGCATTGAATGTATGACACGAGTCTACTGAGCGCATCTGAAAAACTCTAACTAGCAGTGTTTTCAAAGCAAAGACTCATGACCAAACCTTTGGCAGAGTACAGGGAATCATAAGAAAGAAGGGGAGTTAGTCTGATGGGGAAAGGATAGGAGCTCCACAAGGAGCAAATATATCTGGGCACAGGGTCTTTTCTGAGACTGACATTCAACCAAAGACCATGTATGGATATAACCTAGAACCTCCGCTCAGATGTAGCCTGTGGTAGCTCAGTAACCAATTGGTTTCCCATAGTGAGGGGAACAAGGACTATTTCTAACAGGAACTCAATGACTGGCTCTTTGGCCTCCCCACCCCCCAAGGGAGGAGCAGTCCTGCTAAGGCCACAGAAGAGGACTTTGCAGCCAGTCCTGAAGATACCTGATAAAACAGGATCAGATGAATAGGGAGGAGGTCCCCCCCATCAGTCGACTTGGCAAGGGGCACGGTGGAGATGAGGGAGGGAGGGACTGGGAGGGAATGAGGGAGCAGGACACGACTGGGGTACAGAGTTAATAAAATGTAACTGATAAGAAAAAAAGAAAAAAGAAGGTTTTGTTTTGTTTCTCAGTTTGAGGCGACAGTTCGTCACGGACTGGGAGGCAAGGGGGCAGGAGCGTGACCCAGGTAGTGACAACTCACCAGCTGTCAGGAAGTTTACCTCTGCAGAGGGCAATGACCGTTAGTACTCAGCTTACTTTCCTGTTTGCATTCAGTCTAGGACCCAAACCAGTGGAATAGGGTCACCCATACTTACGGTGGGTCCTCCGCCTTCAAAACCTTTCTAGAAACACTTTCATAGTCACACCTAGCCGTATGTGTCTATAATGATTCTACATCTAGTCAAAATGACAATGAAGACTAACCACCAGGCAGGCTTCATTCTTCTCGCTTTCATTCAAAAGCCCACCTTGCCTTTCCACCCCCACACCTCTGCCTCGAGGAAATGCTGACTTGAAAAGGGCTGAGGGTCAACCACCTCCAAGACAGCTCCTGCCACTCCATGCCCTGGCATCTTTTGCGACTGGCAATGAGCTGTACCAGCTCTTTCTCCCACATTCTAGGAGAACAAAACTAAACTTCTCAGTTTGCTTCTCAAGCCAAGACTCGGGGGAGCTGGGAATTCAGGTTGTGGTTAACCTAATATCTGTTACCCTGCTAGCCAACCACTGGAAAAAGGGAAGGAAGGGTCTGCTTTCTCCACCTGCCATTTCATTCATCAACTTCCTGGTCTCTGGTTCTTGCCCTCAACACTCCAGACAACTAAATCATCACCACCAGGGCCTGTAAACCATGAGCTGTTTCCAGCTTCTGGCAAATGTTCTACTTGGCAATAAAACAGCAGCGTCTCTGGAACCACTTTCTCTGCAGATTGTTTAGCATCACCTTATCAAATGCCTGAGGGTGACCTCCAGCTCCACAGCTCTGGCATTAGTCAGGCTTTTATCAGTTGTAGATTGGTAGTCAAATATACTTTGGAAACCTAGTTATAATATTCATGAAGTTTGGTGAATAAACCACGACTCTCAAGTTTTACCATGGCTCCCACCCAACTCTCTTTCCAGAACTAATTTCTCCAAATTTCTCTTTGAAAAATCTCACATTCCACAACTGCTAAAACTGCATGCAAAGTTGGAACAGGTGGGCTCCCAGAGTCGAAATATGGAATCTACCTCTGACTTTTAGGACCTGGAATTCGTGAAATCTATTTGGCCCTTGGCTTGCCAACTAACTCTGGGCTATGTTTTGTTCAGGCAGAATGACCATTCCCTCTTTAGATATCTTTGCAACTACTGTGAGTGAGAACTGTGGTGGATCCAGGATAATAGCAATCTTGGCGACAGGGTCCAGGGGACCGAGTCTTTGGGCAGATAGTAGGAAGTCAGTAAATGAAATAAGCACAGGAACCTCAAAATTCATAAATTCTTCTCAGTGCTGGAGTTTTTCTAGCACTGAATGTGGTTATTGATGCAAAAATACAGTTTTCACTTTGAAAAGAATAGTTTTCGTGTATGTCTGTGTGAGGGTTGTTGGATCCCGTGCAACTGTTACAGACAGTTGTGGGATGCCATGTGGGTGCTGGAGATTGAACCCAGGTCCTTGGGTCCTGTGGAAGAGCAGCCAGTGCATTTAACCACTGAGCCATCTCTCCAGCCCCTGAAAAGAATAGTTTGTTTAGATAGTTTATTCTGAGCCAACCATAACTGATCATAAACAGGTCATGGTAGTACACACCTTTAATCCTAGCAGAGGCAGGCAGATCCCTGAGTTCAAAGCCAGCCTGGTCTACAGAATGAGTTTCAGGGCAGGCAGGGCTACACAGAGAGACTTTGTCTCTAAAAACAAACAAACTAAGCAATAAAACAAAACAAAAAGAAAACTGATCATAAACTAGGCACAGCCGGTGCACACCTGTAATCCCAGCACTCTGGAAGGCGGAGGCAAAGCAGATTGCTGTGAGTTCAAGGCCAGCCTGGTCTACAAATCAAGTCCAGGACAGCCAAGGCTACACAGAGAAACCCTGTCTCAAAAATAGAAAAAAAAAAAAAAACTGATCATGACTGATCATGAATTTATGCTACTCTGCATAGCATATTCCACCGTAGAGTTGTTACATAATTTTTTTTTTTTTAAGTCATAGAGCAAAAGAAGTTATAAGGCGTTTGCTTAATGCATTGTTGGGAAGTGCAGAAAAGGCAGGTTAAAGCAAAATGGAGAAAGCCCAGCTCTAGGTCTTAGATGCTATTTGATGACATGTTAAATTTTGGATTGATGGAACCTAGTGGTTTGCGTAGAGTACATTTCTAAGCTCTTACTTGAGAGTCAAAGAATGTCAAGTCAGACATGAGGAGACTAAATTTGGCCTAAGATAATCTTGCTCTGGGCCATCAACATTCTTTCTCTTCACAGTCCACTCAGCTTCTTGAAGGAACGGTTTTCTTCTCTAAACTTTTTCCTCAAAAGATATGGAAAGTTAAATATGTTCCTAAAGGTAGCTCATTTGTGGTTTTTGAAAGAACTCTCTCTTTGGAAAGAGGATCAGCTTCTTAGTGATATGAAATGGTGAGAGCACGTGACTGCTCTGTAGTCACTTGACATGGGCCGGTACTTGATTTAGATAGATGCAGAGGAAGCCATTCTGCAGGCTGGAATAAAAAGTCCTTTCTTCCAGGCATGTGAGTGTGCCTGTGGCCAGTGGTGTCTGTCTGGACTGGGTGTTTCCAGGTGCCCGGTGTCTCGTGCAACGAGTTGGGGAAATGCACAGAGACAGAGCAGCGCTGGGTGTTGGCACAGTGGAAGTTGAGGGCACATGAGCTGGAAATTCTGCAGCTGCCCAAGCTGGGGCACTCAGACGCCTTTTCATTGCTAGGGGTTTCCCTTTGTGAATCTCCAAGAGTGGGAGGTGGAGGGTGGGTGGTTTTCCCTTCTGATTGGTAGGCTTGGGTATGTAATCCTTTTCACTGTGCATAGCGTTCGCCATGATGCATCTGATTTTAACCATGTGCATACCCAATCACACGCAGGCAGAAGATGGCAGGCAGATTAATTCCTCTCTATGTTCACACTGAGGACGGGATTTGCCCTGCTGTGGATGCACCCCAAACCAGTGCACACTGTCCCCAGTCCCTAGATATGCTCCAGGGTGCATTTGACTACACACGAGGAGTTACCGGGGGGTTGCTAGGGAGCTCTGGGTTGGAATGGCCAGATCGCTTTGTTTGGAAAGGTATGCGCATGTGGCTTCATGTAAGTGCAGCTCCCAGGTTGCTAGGTGCTTTGTTAGGAGGTGTGTGTGTGTGTGTGTGTGTGTGTGTGTGTGTGTGTGTGTGTACCTTATGCCAAATGGGTTCCTGGGTTGCTAAGTTACCACTACGCTTGCCTGTCTCAGTCTCATAAGATATATGAAAAGTATTAAGTATATCTTTTACTGATAATCTGGGACACTGCCTGATTATAACACAACTAAAGAGAACGATATCTTGAATATCTGTGGCTCTTTGAGAAGCAATCTAGGTGTTTTAGAGATCGTGTGAGTTCGGTGCCCAGGCCAGTGACCACCATGACAGAAATCCCTCTTCTGTGGCCTCTGGCTGTCTTATGGGTGGGGGCTGGGAGACTGCCTGAGCCCTCTAACTCAGATGTCCCAGCGTTAATGCTAACCAGAACATGCAGCTCCAAAGATCTGGTGTTAGTCATTGCTTTAGTTCCCTGGGTGGGGCAGGGTGCAGTTCTGTGTCTACAAAAACTTCAGCTAAGGAGAGGGGGGGAAATCAACTTTAAAATGAATTGATAACTGATTTCCACCAGAGGGGAAAACCCACCATGGGAAAATTGTGTCTCTTGCTTTAGGGAAAGGCTTGGGGACAGTAAGGACGATTCCTGTGTCCTTTGAGACTGTGGGAGTCTCTGCCACTGCCAAATGGGAAGTTAAAGTTGATATTTTACATCCCACAGCAAACCAAAAATCTAGTTCAAACACAGAAGCCTGGAGATTATTTGAGATAGAGCTCTGTTTTTCTCGATTCTGGTCCATATCTTGCTCCTATGCTGTGTCTAATGTGACTTTTCTGAACCCATCTGCTTTCTGACCTTCCCCCCTTTCTGCTATACAAACAGACGCCAGGATTAGTGTAAGGAAACAAATTAGAATTCAGACACAAACTGTTTATAGCCCTCCCCAAATTTTCTCTTTGAATCTGGGTCCCCTCTGTTAATTTGGCATAGTATCTTCCATTTCAGCAATAAGCATATTAAAGTCTTAGAGGTGAGTGAAGCCCCAGATTATATGAAACGTAGAGCACAGCAACTTAATATGCTTGGGAAAATCAGCACAAACTCAAGCCTTTCAAGAGACCAAGTGCCCAAGAGGCCCTGCAGCAAAGCCTTCGCTTCTGGCACTCCCGGCCAGATCCACGGCTGTAAAGCTTCTCTCCACTAGAAGGAGCCTTATGCCTTAGAGAACAGCAATGTTCAATACTGGAAACAGAAAAAAAAAAAAAAAGGGAGATAAAATAGTCCTACCACTACTGGGAAAAAAAGGACCTTATACCGTGTGTGTGTGTGTGTGTGCAACACCCCCCCCAACATGTTTGTGGGGGTCAGAGGCAACAACCTTAGGTATCAGTCCTCACCTTCCACTGTGTTTGAGAAAAACCTCTTGTCTGGTGCTCTGCACACCAGCCTAGCCGGCCCACGGGCTCTGGAGTTCTCTTTTTGCACCTCCTATCTCAGAGGAGAAGCACTTCTATTGCAGATACACATCACTTTACGTAGGTTCAGGGAATAAACTCAGGTTCCATGTGTCATGAGGCAAACTCCTCACCCACTGAAAGATTGATTACCCAGCCCTAGAAAAGGAGGATTCTGGATTCTGTGTGTGTGTGTGTGTGTGTGTGTG
>NW_026592118.1:13508872-13616316 GCF_907164565.1 Psammomys obesus
GAAAAGGAGGATTCTGGATTCTGTGTGTGTGTGTGTGTGTGTGTGTGTGTGTGTGTGTCCGCCTCCCTGAGTGCTGGGATTAAAGGCGTGCTCCACCATGCTGGGCTGAAAAGGAGGATTCTTAAAATGTGCAAATGTGTATTAGAATGAGTGCTGGCAGGGAGATGGGACCAAATCAAAGGCGTTCCCGCTGGACAAGAGAATGGTAAAAAGCAATAGATTCCTTGACTTTCTTCTTATCAATGTAAGCAGTTAGTGAAGAAGACAAAAATTTCTTTTCAATTAATTATATGTCTGACTAAAGAATAACATTTTAAAAGATTATTATAACCACATGACTTTCTTATGTAGGTATAAAATCAATATGAAAGAATTTATTTAACTAATTAGTGAAAAAAATAGTGATTTGTTAGAATTTCATCAGAGAACCAGAGAGAATAATAAATGCTGGAATGAATTTACAAACAGGTACAAAATACATCTTTACAAAGGACAGTAATTAATTGCATTCCACTGGTAATTTGTGTTTCTACACAGAAGAATACTTTGTAGTATTGTTCGTTCATTACAATTTAACCGAGTTGTAAGATATTTCAAATAAAACCTGGCAAGGTGTGCCAGACAAGACTACCAATAATCTTAATTTCATTTTTAACCCACCTCTCTCTCTCTTTCTCTCCCTTTCTCCTTCCCTCTCTCCCTCCCTTCCTTTCTTTAATGTGTGTGTGTTTATGTGTGGGTGTGCATGCGTGCATGGCTTCGTTCACATATGTGACAGTGCAGCTCACATATGTAGGTCAGAGGGTGTTGGGAAGGCCCTGATGCTTGAGGTTACAGTCCCCCGTCCCGACAGCCATTCTGAGCTTGGCACTAGAAGGAGGACTCCCTCTCCCCAGCAGGGCCTCCTACTCTCTGCCTGACCTCATCTGGAGACTGTTTTTAGACACAGATGTCTCTAACCACATCTGATATACGGCCTTTGACACAGTTCCCTGCTAGCTCTCCCCTCCCTTAGCCTGTAGGATAATGAAGTGCTGTGTTCCTGTTTATATGATAGGACCGTGATGTTTAATGCAAATCAAGCATCCTTAAAATGCCTAGTTCTAACAAATTATGTACCCTATCCTGGGGGCCCCACCCACTCCCTAGGGGCTATAGAGCTTTTGCTCTCCTTGAATGAAGTGGTTCCTGGAGGTCATTTCTATCGGGCTCCTGGCCTTCCAAGACCTCCACCTTTGCCTTCTGCTCCTCCGTCCTTTGTAGGTTGGTGGCCAACACCTCCCCCAGGGAAGAGGAGAACCACAAGAGGGCAACCAGCAGGAGTAAATTCTCTCCTTCTACCACGTGGGTTCTGGGGATCAAACTCAGGTTGCCAGATAAGGTCCTTTATCTGCTCAGCCATCTTGCAGGCCAAGCTTCTCTTAAAGTTCGTATTTCCTCTTTTGGTTGAAATGTGTTGGCAGAGCAGCACCAATGGTAGGTTAGTTATTGGCCTGCATGTCTCTAGAGCTACCTAGCTGCTCTGGGTACACACAAGCTTGTATTAGAATCCTGAAGGCTAGTTGGTGTCCAGTTGAGCAACCAGAGCTGACTGCTAATGAGGGAAACCCAGATGCCTATTAGATCTGAATCACAGTCCCTTGGGTTCAATCGGTTCCAGTTTCTGGCTGGGTTACTAATGTTGGCTGTGGTTTCTTTGCTCTGCTGGGTGCAGGGGAGCTCTTCAGTGTTGGCCGATCTGGGTCCTGGCGTGACACAGGCTTGTAGACTGAGGTCCAGACTCCAGGGCTGACACAGCTCATCATTAGGGCATTTTGGAACAAAGAGCTTTAGTGATTCCTCCCCCATCTCCCTGACACCCCTGCCCCTCCCAAACTCTTCCTCCTTCATGACTCACATGTCCTCTTGTCTACCCCTATCCTTTCTCACCATCTAGTTTTGCCATTTCTTAGACTCCTTTACAGTTTTGGGTTTTTTTTAGGTTTTATTCACACTTACACCCATTTATATATGAGTGTACGAGTGTGTGCACGTGCAAACGTGCACGTGTAAGCATATCTGTGTGCTCACGTGAACACGTGCATGTATGCACGTGTGTGCTTCACAGCCTAGGATCCACCTAAGAGACAGAGTATGTATTGTCGTCTTTCTGAATCTGGGTCCTCTTGCTTAACGTAATTTTCAGATCGAGCAAATTTCCTTTTTCTTTGTGGCTGAATAAAATTTCCGTTTTGTTTATGAATCATATTTCATCATCCACTCCTGTGTTCATGGACATCTAGACTGGCTCCGTTGCCATGCTATTGCAGCAATAGGGCAGCAACGGACACGGACGAGCAAGTATCTCTGTAGTAGGATATGGAGACCTTTGGCCATACGCTGAGGAGTGGTATAGTTATAGCAGAGGGTGGTTGTTTTTCATTTTCTTATATACTTCCACATTGATTACCTTAATAGTTGTATTAGTTAGCACTCCCACAAGCAGTGATAAGGGTTCCGGTAATCTCTTCTTTTTCACATTTTCCCCCTGACAGTTTAATTATACAACACAGAAATATCTTTATTTCTTTGTCTGTCTACAAGAAAAAACACACACCGGGAAGAAGCATCAGTAGAAGTAGCTATGGTTCCAAGAAAGTGAGGAATGGACCGTCACCCAGAAATGAAGGAAACAAGAGAATTGCCACACAGAGAAAATACCTCTTCAACTTTGCAGGGCAATTTGTAGTTCAACAGCCATGTAGCTGATATCATTTGCTTGTTAGACATGCAGAATCTCAGGTCTCATTCCAGCTCAGCTAAAACAGCATCTCTATCTCGCTGAGATTCTCAGGTAACTTAAGTGCATCTTAAATTTCTGCAAAACAATAATCTACATTTCTGAGTCACTTTACAGAGACAACTTAGAGCTGGAAGTCTCTAATCATATCCTTAGACCAGGATATCCTACCACAGAGGTTTGGTGCTGCTGGACATGGAACACATTGGAGGTATGAATCCTTACGTTCAGAAAAACCATGTATCAAAAGCTCAACTCTAGGGACCAGTGAGATGGTGTAGTCGATAAAGTCACTTACCACCAACCCTGACCACCCAAGTTCAATCCCCAGGACCCACACTGTAGAAGGAGAAAACCCATTTCTGAACATTGTACTCTGGCTTCCCTGCATGTGCTCACAAACATACATGTAAAATAAAAAGTGAATGCATTTCAAAGGCTCAAGTCTATCTGAAAGGCCATTCGTTAAAAGCAAAGTGAGTTTTAATTATAACACAGTTTCAACTTAGTAACTAGTGGTTTGAAGTTAAATGCTTTTGCAGTGTGATCAGATTTCAAATTTACTTGAGATTCAATCCTTTAACAACTTAAATCTTGCAGAGCTGATGATCAATGTAATATTGGTATATGCTTTGTCTCTATTATGAATTATCTAAAATAATTACAAGACTGTGATATGGCAAAGTTGTCGTTTCTAAGTACTTAAAGAGTATGATTGTATCAGTTTCTTTTTTCCTGTGGCTAAATGCGTGGCAGAAGCAACTCAGAAGAGGAAGGGCTTTCTTGGCTCCTGGTTTCAGAGAGTTCACTTGGTCCCTGATTGCTTGGTCCAGTGTTCTTGGCAGAGCATGAGGGGAGGTGGGGGTGTTTGGCACAGGAGAAGTAACTTCACAGGAGAGAAGATGAGGGGGAGAAGGGTGACCATGCTAACCTTAAACGGCACGTCTCCTGAGGCTTGTGTTTGTCAGCACCATCCTGGCTTCTTAAGTTTCCACAAGTTCCTGGAACAGTGCCACCAGCTGGAGGTCAAATATTCATTGCATGACCCTGTGGCTGGACATTGCATATTCTGACCACAACATTTCACTCCTGGTCTGCAGACTCAATAAAAACGTATTTAATTCAACTTCTAGAGTCCCCAAATTATTTTTATTTTTAAGGTCTTTTAAATATAGTCTTTATTTATTTGTTTAATTTTTGTGAGTATGTTTGTGTGGGTGAGTTTACATATGTGTACGATGTGTGTTGGTGTCCACCAAGGTCAGAAGAGGTATCAGCTATCCTGGAACTGGAGATGGTAGCCACCATGTGGGCTCTAGGAACTGAATCCCAGTCCTCTGGTCAAGGCACTAAGTGCTCTTAACCATTGGGTCATCTCTCCAGGCCCAAGAGTTTCCAAATTCTTACCAGTTCCAAGATTGTTCAAAAGTTAGTCTGAAGACTACCGAGATTCAAGGCAATTACTTATCTATAAGCCTCTGCAAACTCAAAATGAAAGCCACATATTTCCAAGATACCATGCACAGAATAAACAATTCCATTCCAAAGGGGGAGGGTAGAAATGACTGGACAAAAGTGAGACCAAAACCTAACAAGGAAAACGTTAAATCCTCTAATCCCATGTGCAGCACCTGGAATGTGCCCCCACAGACTTGGTCAGCCCTGCCCCTACAGCTTTCCTGGCTATAAGCCACAAGACTAGTCTCTTGGGCTGGTTTGGTTTGTTGCCTGTGGCTTAACAGATGCTCCATGGACTGGCCATCGGAGTTTAGGTTTTACGCTCATGCCCACCCAGGCTTTCCTTTGACATGCGGTTCTGGAGAAGTCCTCATGGCTCTATAATTCTTATATTCTGCGTGATTGTAAAACCATAATGCCAAAGGTCAGCCTGAGCAGTAGCCGGGCCTTTCTTTGCGCCATGGCTGCATTGATCTCCGAGTCCCTGGGCAGCTGTGGGAGCACAGCTCTCTGGGGCACTCTCACGGGGAGGCTTCAAATAAGTTTACACACTCACTCCTTCAAGCCCATAATGGCTGGGGTCTGGCCAGTTCCTGAGGCACCCTCAAGGCATCTTTCTTAGTATCTGAGCGCAAAGTCCTCAGCTTGTGTTTACAGCACTAATCTTTTCAGAAACTGTAACTTCGTTAGGCCCAACTTTACAAGTTTTGACATGTTTTTTTTCCTTCTACTTTTTGCTCCTACTCTCACCGCAAACTCTCCAAAAGCATCCATCAATATCAACGCCATAGCCTGCATGCTGGACTGTTAGAATTCCTTTCTGATAAGGTGTCAGGACAGGGGCACAATGCAGACAGATTCCCAAAGTGCAGCAAGCGTAGCACCTAGTACAATTCCTATTTGAAAGCACTGAGCGGGCCTCCAATGTCTGCACGCCCGTTGATCTTCTTATCCTCCACGCTTTCCCTGGAGTTCCCATCAAGTAAAGCTCAGAGACAGCGTGCGAGGGTATCTCCAGCCTGCACCTCTGAACTCTTCCAAATTCCTCCACCAAATAATTCCACCACCACCACCACCACCACCACTCCAAACCACAGCCAAAATCACATTTCTTGGGTAGCAATCGTCTGTATTGGTTATTTTTTGCCATCCCTGTGACCGAATATCTGACATAAACATGTTGAAGGAGGCAAGGACTCATTTTGGCTCATGGTTTTAGACGGTTTAGATTATCATTGCTTGGTTCTCTGAACTTGGGCCAAATATCATGGTGATATTTGTGAGCAGAGGACAGCTGCTCACTTCTGGCATGCAGGACGGAGGACACACAGAGAGAGAAGGTGGGAGAGCAGGCTGAACCTTCAAAACATGCCCATGGTTCTCTTTCCCCCAGGCAGGCCCCACTTGCCAACGTTCCCACAAACTCCCCAAACAGCACCAGCAGGTGGGACCCACGTGTTCAACAAGTGAAGCTGTGAAGGACAGTTCATATTTGAACCTGCATAATGATCAGCCTTTTTCACTCAGGAGACCAAGCCGCGGAGACTGCTGCACGGTTATTTGAAACACTCTTCAGTTTGAGCTTCAGTAAATGTAACTAGTCAGTGTAACAGCGGTGGCAGCTTTAAAAATGCAGGTGTTTTCCTCTTCGCCTTTTTGTTTTTAACATGCCTTTTAAAAGAGCTCAAAGTGGGCCTGGGGAGATACTGCTGTGGGTACAGGGTCAGAGGCACACACCAGCAATCCCAGAAGTGTGGGCCGCTCAGACAGGAAGATCACAAGTTTGAGGTACCCTGGGCTACATACCGAGAGCTTGGCTTAAACAAATGACACCAAAAGATATTCTAAAAGCAGAAGTGACTTAGAATGAACGCTGTACTGTACTTGCTCCTCAGGGCTGGTGAGATCTTGAAAGCACTCCCTGTGTATTGTTCAGCTCATACAATCCTACCCAGCATGCACTGTTGAAAGGTTTCCTGCAGGGATTTCAAACCGATCAGAAAATTCATCCAGACTTGCTCAAATCTGGGAGATGAACTGACTTCAACAAAGAGAAGGAAAGGCGGAGCTTGCTGCTTCTGTTATCTGACTGTGCAGACACAAGAGCCTCCATAACACTTGACAGGATCATGCCTGGAGTGACACAATTGTACTGATGCAAAGCTTGTGGGACAGTCCGGACTCTGAGGGCACCACACATATTTTTGAGCCTGCTTAAAGAGAGAGAGAACATTCTGTGAACTGTGTCATCTACTCTCTGCTCTCTGAAGACTTAATCTCACATGAAGCCCCACCCCCACGAGGCTGGGATTATGTGCTCAGTCATCCATAGTGCAGACATATTGATGCTCAATTTTAGCTCTGTCAAGTGGCTCCTGGTTACAAGGAAAGCAGATGACTGACTGACGAGAAACTGTCACAACTCAGGCCCAACTGGGGCAACAGATCCTTTCTGGGCCTAGGAGATGTTAATGGTATCATGGCCTTTGATATTTGGCTCTTTCGGTTTTTGTTTGTGTGTTTATTTTTGCTATAAGCCATAATTCGTTATCATTTACAGTTCATCAAACTTAAGTATTTTGTTATACATGGACAGAGGTCCTTAGAAGTCTCTGAAAGACTGATTCTAATGATAGCCAGCTACAACTTTTTCTTTTCTCTTCTTTTTTGCTCTGTCATTTCCCCCAGGTGTGCAGGCTAGTTTTATGTCAACCTGGCACAAGCCAGAGTCATATGGGAAGAAGGAACCTCAGTTGAGAAAATGCCCTATTAGATTGGCCTGTAGGCAAGCCTGTGGTGCATTTCCTTAACCGGTGATTGATGAGCCCTTCCTGGTGCTGCCACAGCTGGGCAATAGGCGGTCCTGGCTATATAAAGAAGCAGGCCGAGCAAGCCATAGTGAGGAAGTCAGTAAGCCACACTCCTCCATGGCCTCTGCATCTGCTCCTGCCTCCAGGTTCCTGCTCTCTTTTCATTCTCCCCTCACATCCTTCAGGGGTGGACTGTTAGTTGGGTGGAAGCATAAGATGAAATGAACCCTCCTTACCCAAGGAAACCTAAGACACCATGTCAAGGCTGCTTTGCAGGCAGGTGGTCAGGGGAATGTAGTGGATGCCCCAAGTGTGGGATGTGGGAATTTTTTTTTTTTTTTTTTTGTATTTTCCCGCCTCAGGAAAACAGTGTCCCCCACCCCCACCCTCAAAAAGGTGTGTGATGTCTACCAGCTGGAAACTCTCTCATGCTGGGCATGTTTTCTGACAACTGAAAAACTTCCTGTAAAGACTTTGGGAGGATATAAAACAGCCCCAAAACAGAGAGAGATCTCTTTGCATCTCTTGGCTTTTTGACTTGGAGATGCTCCTAGAGAGAATCGCTCCAGAGAACGCTTTGAGGTTGCTGCTGAGGTTGCTGTTGTATTTGCTGGGTTGCTGGGTTGCTGTTTATCTGGACTACTGGAATACGGACCGCTGAGATTGGTATTTCCCAAAAAAAAACCCAATGCCCCTAGCCAGCAGGAAGTAGCTAGAGATGTCTGCAGCTCTTGTTCCTACTAACCTGCTTTTTCTCCTAACTAGTGGGGGGGGGGGGGGTGGAAGGGAAGTAGAGATGTTTAAGAACCCTAAGTAAAGTAGGTTTTTGAAAAATCTGACCCTAAGGGGAAGAAGTCCTTTAGCTCGCTCTGCATGGTAAGATCATATATTAGACACGTTCAATTTTGTAAGAAATTCCAGCTGCTTTCTGAAGTGCCATACAACTTTGTAGTCCTACCAACAGTAAATAAGGCCTCCGTTCCTCCGTGTCTCAGCCAGCCTCTGCTGCCTGGGATTTCAGCCACTCTGGCAGATATGTGGTGCTTCCTTATTGCCATTGTGCTTCATTTACATGTGTCTTAATTTTACCTGCTTTTCAGAACACTTTCCTAGAGGTCATTTTATTTTCTTCGTAGCAACCATGGGAAACCTACCTATAAACCAATGCTATTAAAAAGAAAGGGGGCGGGGAACGGAAGCGATGCCTGTGGCTCAGAGTGGCCTGCTCTTACAGAGGGCCGAAGTTCATTCCCAGTGTCCACACGGTGGCTCACAGTCACCAGGGGCTTTGATACCCTCTTCTGGCTTCTGTGGGCAGCGCACAGAAAAGGAAATGCCGTAGACGTTTTCCGCATTTTTAGATGAGGGAGCTAGAGTGAGTGAATTGCTAGCGTCTGTCAGTGAAGTTAGGATAAAGCCCTAAATATAGCATCTTAACGATGTCACAGCAGCCGTGGTACATGACATAGGGCAGTTCCTCAGCAGAGGTTTGCTGAGCGGAATTTGAAAATAGGGCATAAAAGGCGCCGGGAGCCAGATCAACTTGCTTCCAGTCCCATGGGCTTAGTCATCGGTGTCTAGAAACACAGTGTCTGACCGCATAGATCTGACTACAGGCTTTAATGTCCCTGTGTACACTATGGAGGCCTGTGAGCCTGCATGGCGGAATTATTGTGGCTAGTGAGTCAACCAGGCTCCCTTCATTATTTGATCATTTTATTTATTTGGCAAAATTGTATTGATGATATAACATATACTAGGCATTACTTAAAAGGTGAAGCTTCTTCAAGTAGCATGTGTCCCCAGATTCTACCAGGCCCATCGTCCAGAGCCTACCCTTGGCCCAGATGAGGCTAAAGTCAAAGGCATCAATTCTCCTGCCGTTTTGGTTCCCAACTCCGTGTGAAGTCTTGGGCAAGCATGTGTTAGATTTCTTTGACGGGTCCTGCAGAACTGCTTTCTGTTTTCTTCCACCTTGCCCCATGCTCTGAAAAAGGCCACGTGGGCAGGGCACTGGGAGGAGACAGGAGGATTGGGATGGTATGATTATCCTTCTACTCTGCTTCTTCCCAGGTGGCCACAGGCTGTGTCCGCCCATGTGGCAGGAGTCCCTTCATGTAGTCCTTGCTTGCTTTTTCATAACTGCTCGCTTTCTCTTCCCTTAGGCCCTGGACTGGGTGAGTGGGAGGGGAGCATTCCCCATTAATTCTACTCTAGTCTTCTTCCTAAACTCTAGTTACACCTTCACCCCCTGAGTTAATATGCTCACTAAATTGTTCTGAGCTGCCATTTATAAAATTGCATTTGCATAATAGATAAGTTATTGTAATTGCAATGTCATAAAACATTTTAGATACTTTGTTGTTTCTTTTTCTTTCTCTGTTTTTTTTTTGGGGGGGGGAAGGGGAGGGGGAGTTGAGACAGGATTTCTCTGTGTAATAGAGCCCTGGCTGTCCTGGAACAGCTTTGTAGACCAGGCTAGCCTTAATCTCACAGAGATCTGCCTGCCTCTGCCTCCTGAGTGCTGGGATGAAAGGTGAATGCCACCATACCCTGTGTTCTTTGTTTGTTCATTTTGTTTTTTTGTTTTGTTTTTAATAGAAAAAAAATGTTCTTACTTGGCAAAAAAAAAATCTTGCTAAATAAGTAAAAGGTACATTAGCTAGCTGTTATTCCATTAGAAATCACTACAAACTTAGCAGCTTAAAGCAACAGACTCCCCATGGGTCAGGAGTCAGGCCCAGCTTAGTCGGCTCTTTCCTCGGAGTCTCCCTTGACTGCAGATGAAGGGGTGGCTCATCCGAGAGTTGGGCTGGGGAAGACATTCCCACACTCTTAAGGACTGCTGGCAGGATGCGCTTCCTTGATAAGTCTGAGGACCCAGGCTTCCTGCTGCATGTAGACTACCCCAGTTCCTGGTGACCAACTAGTTCCTAGCAGACATGTCCAGTTTCTTGGCCTGTGTGGCTGATTACTTCATTAGGCCAGCAGGGAGAGTCTCCTGAGGGAGTCTGCCAGCAATATAGCCTCAAAAGCCACATTTCATTATCCTCACCAGATTTTATCCATTAGAAGTTTTATCCACCAGATCTTTGCGCACATGCTCTGAGATGTAGCTCATAAGAGAAGGTCACACATGGGAGAGGGATAAAAGCTCCGCTGAGGGCTTGAGTGTCGGGTGTGGTCAAGGTCTGGGGCTGGAGTGGGGATAATGCGACATGCTTGAAAAAGATGAAGAAATGAAAGGGAGGGGGAGAGAAAAAAATGGAGTAGTGATGGGAGGAAGGAACCAAGGCGATAAAACAAGGCTGGAGCCATTGAGAGGGCTCAGTGAGTAAAGGCCTTTGCCAGACATGACTGCCTGAGCCCAATCCCCAGGACCCACGTGGTAGAAGAAAACAGCTTCCTAATAGCTGCTGTTGACTTCAGTATGTGCACAGAGTAAAATTTAAAATAAATGCAATGCCAAACAGAAGTTAAAACGAGGCTACAATTAAGCAAAACCAGTGAAAACCCAACAGTGTAGTCAGTATGTCTTCTGTGAACAACAATACCTGCCCACTGAGCATACGCTTTCTTGTCCTTCCTGAGGTGTGGGGATTTTGCTGTTGGTGCTGTGGAAAGTCACTTGAAAGTCCCAAGTTTGACCTGAAAGAAGAGGCGACGTCTGAGGACACGAGAGCTGAGGGGACCTGAGGGCCACAATTCACCAAAATCGTAGACATGCTCTTGAATTTCTCTTACCCATGGAAGTAGCCAGAGCTTTGAGGGGCTGCGAGCTCCCCCAGGTAAGCTGGGGTACATGTAGTGTAGGAGCTTTGAACAAGATTATGTCTAAAGTGAGGAGAGAAAAAGGGGAAGGGAGAGGGAGAGGGAGGAGGAAGAGGAGAGGAGGAGGCGGCAACAGGGATGGGTCCTTATTTATCAAAGCCTAAGGTAAACTTTTGTCACCCAGGACAGGCTCAACTATGTGATACAAGATATACAGTCACTGGACTAAAACTTTCCCTACGTGCCCTGGGTCTGCATAGCCAAAGGGAAATCAAGAAGAATGTGTCTTCTGTGTATATACTTGGTCCCTGCCACAAATGCTACTAGGTAGTATTGCTTATCCTATTTAAAAAGGATTAAACTGAGGCTCAGAGACAAAATAATTTGCGTATCGTCATGTTGCTGGTTAAGCAGCAGCTTTCTTGTTGTTTAGTGACGCTGAAGCTGAGTCCAGGCCCTCCCGATAGACTGAACACATGCTCCACCACGGAGCTTCACTATGGACCTCTCATGCCTTTCTCCCTGGTAAAGCTTTGGCTGTGCGATCATACCATGTAAGTATGGCCAACCATGACTCATCCCCAGAGGCAGACTCTTCCTTCCCTATGCAAATTGCTGCCTGCTCATTGAACAAATTTGGCATTGTAATGGTACTGGAAAAGGTGGAACTGTAGCCACAGTGTCTAGAGCAGGAGCCTGAGCCCAGAGTGGCTGCAGTGGGCCTGTGTGGGCCAGCCAAGCTGCTGAGTCACCATGCTTGAAGAGAATTTGCCTTAGTAACCAATGTCTCTGTCTTCTTGCCCCAGGGCTCGTGCAAAAGGTCAGGCTCAAAAGATTTTGTCTTTTCACTTGGAGAAATAACTGTCATTCTTTGGTTCATGGCATTTTAACACAAAACATGGTATTTTTCCGAATTCTTTACTATTCCGTTTCAAAAGATTTTGAAGGCAGAATAATAGAAGTCTTCTTACATAAGGTAGGAGCTGTACCTCCCGTTGAAAAAAAGCATACCAATACAACCCCAAATAGCAAGGACTCTTATCACCATGCCCTACATTTATATTGTATAACAGTAATATCGTAACAACAATGATGGTAACAATAATGGCTAATTTGGTGAATACCATCAGCTATTCAGGTAAGAACATTTACCATTTACAAACATTTTTAAGTCTTACAGTATGATGTGAGGTTTCCATTTCACAGATGAGAGAGCTGCAAGTTAGCGATGTCATAGGCCTGGCCAGATTATACCCAGCTGGGTGCAGGCACCACCACTGCCCAGCTTTGCCAAGCTTTCTTTTTAATAAAACAAATCGGTCACTGTCTGTCTGTAGTTTTCCGATGTTCCCATGTCTCCCCAGGGCTCATTCTTTATGGCATAAAACCAATCAGAGTTCCTCTGATTTCTAAGCTGCGATTTACATGTGGTGGTTTGAATGAGACTGGTTCTGTGGGCTCATATGCTTGAATGTTTGCTTCCCGGTTGGTGGCCTGTTTAAGAAAGATCAGGGGGTGTGACCATGTTGGAGGAAATGTGTCACTGGGAGTGGTCCTTGAGGTTTCAAAAGCTGAGGCCAGGTCCAATCTCTCTCGTCTCTTTTCTCTCTCTCTTCTCCCTCTCTTCTTTCTCTTTCTCTTCTCTCTCTTTCTCTCTCTCTTCTCTCTATCTTTGTCTCTGCCTCCTGCCTGATGATTTGGATGTAAACTCTCAGCTACTGCTTCAGCTCTGTACCTGCCTGTCTGCTGCCTTGTTTTTTTACACTAGCTGTGGATTAACCCTCTGAAACTGTAAGCAAGTCCTCAGATAAACCCTGTCTCTTATAAGTTGCCTTGGCCATGGTGTCTCTTTACAGCAGTAGAACAGTAACTAAGACACATGTACTCTAGCCTCTTGTCCAAGGCTCATTCTCTAATTGCCTTCTCTCAATTAACAGACTTAAAATGCTATTATGTGGGTGAGTTATTTAGTTCAAATAATTCTAAATGGCACCAAATAACCTCTCATTATGACTCTATTTCTTTTAGAACCTATCATATTTTTATTAATTTTTGACAATTTCCTTCATGCATACAATGTATTGATTCCCTACCATTCCTAGATCTACCCTCCAATTTCAACTTCATGACCTCTTTTAAAAATGACCTACCCAGTCCACCTTGTGCTCCCCACATACTCATGGATATGGGGTATGGTAGTTTGAATAGAAATGGCCCATAGACCCACAAGGCATTATTAGGAGGTGTGGCCTTGTTAGAGTAGGTGTGGCCTATTTGGAGGAAGTGTGTCACTGGAGGTGGATTTTGAGGTTTCAGATGTTCAAGCCAGGCCCAGTGGCACTCTCTCTTCATGCTTCCTGCTAATCCAGATGTAGAACTCTCTGCTTCTTCTCCAGTACTATGTCTGTATGTGCTTCCAACCACGATGATAATGGACTAAGTCTCTGAAAGTGTAAGCCAGCCAAATTAAATGTTTTCCTTACAAGAGTTGTGGTCACAGTGTCCCTTCACAGCAATATAAACCCTAACTGAGATCTGGGGAAATTCAATGGAGCATGGTTGACATTTTAGGGGGTCATACCTTCAAAGAAAACAGATTCTCCCTTCCACAGAGGCCGTCAGCTGTCAGTAGCCCCTCAGCTAGTGGTGAAGGGCTGTAAACGGTATCTCTCCACATGCTGGAATGCTGACTAGCTTGATCTTCTGCAGGCAGCCACAACTGCTAGGAGTTCATGAGTGCAGAGGTCCTACAGTGTCCTGTTTGTGCCTAGTTCTTTCCGACCTGTGGCTTTTGTAATCTTTCTCCTCCTTCTTCCCTGGTGGCCCCAGAGCCTTCAGGGTAGGGTGTGTGAGAGATGCCCCATTTGTGGAGGAGATTCATTCACAGACACTTATTCTCTGAAATTTGACCAGTCGCGGGTGCCTGCATTAACTTCCATTCACTGCACAAAGAAACTCCTTTGCTGAGGTTTGAGAACCGTTCTAATCTATAGACGTAAAGTGTAAAGTTAGAGGGCACTTTGATACTATGTCCATTTAGAAAATAGAAGTAGGTTCTCCTCTAGGGCCTGTAACGTCCCCAGCCACTGGTTCTTGACCATATTTATATATCAGGCAGGTGTTTTTCTCTTATAGACTTTAAATGCTACAAAATAATAATAATAAAGTAGTTGGTTATCCTATAACATTTGTGCTGCTATTGAACCCATGGGAGTATCTTACTGCAAGAACTGTTGATGATTCCTCCTCCAGCTGTCTGCACAGCACCCTCTGCTACTGTGGAAACAAGCCAACAGAGAGGCAGCTTCACAGTCAGTAGCAACTTGATCCTTTCACGTCCTGTGACCAAAATGTGTGGTATCCTTAGGGACTTACCATCAAGTTCTGATGGGTAACCAAGAGCCATGGCAATAGTCTGCGTTGTTTTGAGGGTCTCTGGAACACCTCTGACTAACAACTCAAGACTAGACCTTCTCAGGTGTGCTCTGGAGTGGAGCAGAAGGTTGTTATTCTGTGAAATTTTTATTATGACAATAGCTCGGACAGAAGGATGAATTGCTGCCCTGAGATGGCACAGGCCATCACCCCAATGTCTACCTCCCTCTGAGCTTGTTGAGACAGCCTAACGACGTTCCAGCATTAGGAGGTATGGAGGTTTGAATAAGAATGTCCACATAAGAATGCTCACATATTTGAACACTTAGTCACCATGGAATGGAACCGTTTGAAAGGATTAGAAAGATTAAAAGGTGTGGACTTGTTGGAGGAAAGATGCCACTGAGGGTTGGCTTTGAGGTTTTGAAAGCCCTGGCCAAGCCCAGTCTTTCTCCCTCAGCCTGAAGATCAGGTTGTAGCTCTCAGCTACTGCTCCAGTACCATGTCTGTTTGTGTGCCTCCTGATCCCTGCCGTGATGATAATGGACTAAACCTCTGAAACTGTAATCAAACCCCCAGTTAAATGCTTTCTTAAAGGTTTTATCTTGGTTATGGTGTTTGTTCACAGCAACTGAGCAGCGATTAAGACAGTATTCTTGATACAGGGTTTCCCATGAAGACGTGCTGGGACCACCACCTGCCAAGCTGCCATCGCTAGGATGAAATGGTAGTCAATTTCAAAGCCTGAGAGTTTTTGAAACTGAATTGACAAACCAGAAACAATTTTTGGTTTTCACCAGCGTCTGGGGATTAGAACTCCATTAAGCATTTCTTGGCAGTGCTAGCTGGCTGCTCCTGACAGCTCTTGGCAGGAGCTGTGAGGGAGTAGGGCCTCCTCTATCACCCTGGCAATTCACCGTGGATTTAGAGCACTTTCTGGGAATGGCAGGTTTCAGTACCAAGGGACACCACAGTGAAAAGCTCCCCAAGTGAAGTGTTTAATTTTATCAACCCAAAAATTACATACAAAGTTTTTTCTCCTTGAGGCTTCTTCAGGCAGAACAGCCCTTCTGTTAGAGGCTTGATTACAGGCGCACTCTCCAAATAAATTCCCATGGTAGATGATAGTTGCCATTTAAATTGTTATAGGGGAAAACATTTGAGAAACTGTGAACCTGTTGAGTTCTTTACTCATGAGCTGACAGGAGTTTTTAAAGAAATGTAACAAATAAACCCTAAAATATACCCAATGGAACAAGAATTAATTTCTTTCATTTTTAATTTAATAGATAATTCAGAGCAGATTTAGCTGCAGAAAGCTGGAGAAGAAAGGGTGGTTTCCATAAATCCTCATTTCTCCCCACACCTCAGTTTCCCCCACTGTTAACATCTTGAATTAACGCAGGACGTCTGTTACAGTTGATGAGCCAGGACGGATCCATAGTGCCGCTTTAGGGTTCAGGCTGTGCCGCAGGTGTTGAGTTTTGGCAAATGCGTGGGAACATGCATCCGCATTAGGGAACCACCCAGTCACTTTTGTTGCCGTTTGCATCCCTTATGCTCCCTATTCCCCCGCCCCTCCTCCAGCTCCTGGCAACTGCTGACTTTCTTTTGTCTCCATGGAGTTGTCTTTTTCCGAATGTGCCATCATTGATATATGCACCATCCCAGACCAGCTCTTGCACTGAGCAGCATGCCTTTAAGGTTCGCCCAACGCTTGCTTTATGGTTTCATTGGTTAGCAACATTTTAGACGCATATACCACAGTTTTTGTTTTCGTCTGCCCCGCTCGAAGACTTTGTTGTTCAGATGGTAATGATTATGAGTAAAACAGATATAAATATCTGTTTGTGTTTTTGGGTGGACGAATACTTTAAATGTGATACCATGAGCATGGTATTCTGGTCATTTTGTGAGATGTGTTTGATTTCGGGAGAAGCTAGTAGACTGTCTTCCAAGTACCTGTACTGCCTTCCATTCTGTGAGCGCTGAGTAGGCATTCTGGCTGCCCAGCTTCTGCCCCAGTGTTTGGTATTGTTGGTGTTTGGGACTTTAGCATCCTGAAAAGCCTCCACTGGATTTTTAGCTATTACCGCTTGGATGCATTTCAGAGTATCTTAAAACACATTTCTTCCTCCTGGCTCTGTGGCTTCTAACTTTGTATTTGAGAAAAGATTTAGGAACTTCATAAAATTGTTTGTGGATATAAACATGTTTCTGTTTTTTTTCCCAGGTGTGGGATGTGGGACTGGTTCAGATAGTCCCCAGGAGCAGACTTTTGCCTGATGCGGGCTCTGAGAGGAGCTCTTTCCCAGCTGCAGATAGTTTAACTCTGAGGGCTCTGGAGAGAGACTAAATGCCAGAGCCCAGAGAGTGTAAAAAACCTTCGAGAAAGAACAGGGCTGCTGCTGCTTCCAACCCCCCACCCACTCCTGTGGCTCCTGTTGCTATTGATGCAGTGAGACAAGAAGTTGGAGATTCCTGAAACAAGGATTGGATTGGCTCTAAGGAACCCGATGACTCTAACCAGCAGGAATCAGCTAAAAGAACTGAGTTCCCTCTCCCACTAACCCTTTCTCTCTCCTACCTGGTATTGGGGTATTGGAATTATTGGGGTGGAGTAGGGAGAAAGAGATATAAAGAATGTAAATAAAAGTTTTTAAAAAATACACCAATTGTCTGATATTTTCTGGGAGGTGAGAGCCATTTTATTATTAGAATTTTGTTTTGATTTTCTTGAGACAGAGCTTCATATAGCTCAGTGTTCTAGTTTGCTTTCTGTTGCTGTGATTAAAATATTCTGACCAAAGCAACTTAGCGGAGGAAAGAATTTATTTGGTTTGCACTTCTAGGTCACAATACACCACTGAAGAAGTCAGGGCAGGAACTCAAAACAGAACCAGGAACAGGAATGCTGTTTTCTAGCTTGCTTTTTGGCTTGCTCATGTTCGGTTAGCTTTTTATATAGCTAACCATCCTAGGGAATGGTGCTGCCCACTGTAGGCTGGGCCCTCCTATATCAGTTAATAATCTAGATAATCCTCCATAGGCCAATCAGCTCTAGGCAGTTTCTCAATCAAGAATTTCCTTCTCAGGTGACCCTAGGCTGTGTCGTGTTGACAGTCAAAGCTAACCCAGATGGCTTCAAACTTGTTTAGGTAACTGAGGCTGGCCTTGAACTCATGCTCTTCCTGCTTTATCCTCCCAAGTACTGGGATTACAGACATGCATCAGAGCACCTAGTTTTATTATTACTGGAATTTAAAAGATGTTTGTCGCCAGGCACGTTGGCACACACCTATAATTCCAGCACTCAAGGAGGCAGAGGCAGGTGGATCACTGTGAGTTTAAGGCTAGCCTGGTCTACAAAGCAAGTCCAGGACAGCCAAGGCTACACAGAGAAACCCTGTCTCGAAAAACAAAAACAAACAAAAAAGATGTTTGTCAACTATAAATTCAAAGCATTTATATTTTAGAAGATTTTGCAAATTTTTTTTTTTTTAAAAATTCAATCACTCTTAACAATGCCTTCTGATTTAAAGTCCATGCTTTTAAAAAGGTTAAATGATAGGTAATTCCACTGATAGTCATCCAACAAGGCTTGGGAGCATTTGTAGGGACACAAGCAAAATATGAGACCTTGGAGACACACAACAGCAGGTGGCCTCTGTTCTCGAGAAACCCATCCCCGTGCTGAAGTGTGCAGTCAAAAGGGGCTGACTCCAAAGCTGCTGCGTCATTCTGCAGGTCACCTCTGTGTGCTCAGTGCTGGTTATGCCAGTAGATGTCATCAGAGTGAAAGCTGGCTAACCTGCTGGATGAAATTTAGAAATCTCCCTCTGCCTTTTTCTCCTTTGTGCGGCATGGGATACACATCAAAATGGGTGAGTATGGTTTTTTTGTTTTTTTTTTTCCTTGCACAGATTTAGAACTGCTGTGGACATAAAATTGTACTTATTTGAAAAGTTTAAGGAGCTTTTTGAAGCCTGATTTAAAACGTCTGCAAAATGAAGATGAAAAGCTATCAATATTTTATTCTAATAGATGATATAGCTAGCAACTAGAGACTATAGCTTCATAGCTGTAGAGGTTTGTTGAAATTTCTAAACTGAACATTAATTATGTTTGATAACATCTTCCCTCCTTTAAGAGCTAACAAATAAATTGGAAATTTTTACTAACAGTGAAATATTTAAATTTTAACCTTTGGCCAGGCGGCAGTGGTGCAAACCTTTAATCCCAGCACTTGGGAGGCAGAAGCAGGTGATCTCTGAGTTTGAGGCCAGCCTGATCTATAGAGTGAGTTCTAGGACAACCAGGGCTATACAGAGAAACGCTGTCTTGAAAAACCACCACCAACAACAACAAAAATAACCAATAAACTCATGAGCTGTCCTCAGCTATACCTCTCTGAGGCTCAGAGCTATCCTCAGCTATACCATGCTGAGGCTGAGCAGGTTTTCTTTGGTCCTGAGAAGCTGTTGCTCTGGACATAGTCACTCGCTCTGGGCTGGCTAGCTCGATGCTCGGTATCCACAGCCCAGCTAGCTTTTGCCAGTTCAGGCCCTTCTTCATTCAGTCATCTGAAGAGCTATTTGTTTGTCAATATTCATCAAGTAACTGGGGGAATTGGAAAGCTATGATTTGTGCTGGAAAGGTCAGCATGGGAAACTCACCTTACAAAGCCAGTATTGTTTAACTCTGTGTGTGCTGTGCAGAGGATTATATTTCAGAATCTACCTAATACACTGTTCTTGCCTTGTTTTGTTTTGATCAGGAGTCTTAAGTGGTGGTGACACAAGCCTTTGAACTCAGCACTCAGGAGGCAGAGGCAGGAGGATCTCTGAGTTTGAGCCCAGCCTGGTTTACAGAATTAGTTTCAAGATGGCCAGGGCTATACTGAGAAACCCTGTCTAGAAATAAACAAACAAAGAGTCTCAATCTGTAACCCTGACTGGCCTAGAACTCACTATGTAGACCAGGCTAACCTTGAACTCACAGAGTTCTGGTTGCCTCTGCCTCCCTATTGCTATGGCTAAAGGTGTGTGCCACCATTCCCAACCAGGCACTTAATTTAGAAGAAATTCAGGGGCCCACATAAACATTTTTTAATACCTGAAAACTCAAATCTGTGAGATCTTGGCTCATAGCTTGTGAATATTGGGAGTCACTGGAGAAAACCAGCCCTTCAGTATGGTTGGAGAACAAAGGATAGGAAGGCATGGGCAGGAAAGGGAAAACCATGAGGTCTTTGCATGTCTGCTTTGTAATCTTTTCTGTAGACAGGAAAGGGCTATCGGGATAGTTTACTCAGAGTAATGATGTCCTTAGACTTGTGTGTTAAAATGATAATTTGCCTGCATTTCTGGAATGCTGGTTAAAGGAGGAGACAATTAGAGGGAAATAGTCTGCTTTTTGCTATGGAAATTGTCATGTGGTACATTGAGGGCCTGACTTAAGGCAACACCTATGAAAATATAGATTAAAAAGCACTTTCAAGAGATACCTGAAATGTGAAACTATTGGGTCTGGTGATCAGCTGAAAATGTGTGAAAATGTGCCAAGGGAGATAAAGGGACTGGCTATCTCCCAGAGTTCTGGTTTGGATGGTTGGGTGGTGATGCCTTTAACCTACTCAGTTATAAAGAAAGATCAGCTTCAAACACAGCTCTCTAATAAGAATTCACTTTTCACACAGGAGACTAAAAGCAGAACAGATGAAAACCAAAGAAACATGTCAATAAAATCCCCAAATCTCTGCATCCTAGTCTCTCTCCCCACCAAGGACACACTTTTTTGCTACTTTCATTCAATTACTGAAACAAGATAAGATCTGAGATCTTTCAGACCATGACCAATTCTTGCTTCGAGTGTCTCCCGAGTGTGACAGCGGTTTCCTTAGGAATGAGACAAATACGGAGTTGTTTCCTTTGCTGTGAATAATTGTCTTGTTGCCTAGGCAGAAAAATTCTAACCTCAGGGTCTTGGTTAAAGGGTACCGTTTCTTCTTTTTCTAAGTTTATTTTTTTTCTGATTTGAGAATTTCATTGCAATCTTAAACCCAGGTGTCCCAAGTCTGTTTAAAAAGCCCACATCTAGGGCCAGAGAGAGGGAGGGTTCAAAGGCTGAGAGAGCTAATTGTACCTCTAGAGCACCAGAGTTTGAGTCCCAGCACCCACAGGATGTCTTACCACAGTCTCTAATCCAGGAGATCTGACGCCCTCTTCTGGCCTCCTTGGGCCTTGCATGCGCCTGGTGAGCACCCACAGGCATGCAGGCAAAACCCATACACATAAAATAAAAATAAATAAAGCTAAGAAGAAGTCCACATCTTCAACAACTTCTACAACGTGACAGCACTTCCTGAGTGTCTATGTTAAATCTGAAAATTGCAAGGAGAAAGACCAAAACCACAACTGTCTAATTAAAGCAAACTTTATTTCAGAGGTGCACCCAGGACTGGCCAGCTGGCTGTCTCACCCTAAGGCGGGATTTTAGGCAGCAGCCCTGAATGGGACGAAGACAAGGTTTTTATTATATAGCTCAGGGGTAGGGAGTTTCCAAATGGGGGATCTGTCAGGCAAAATAGGTGGGATTACAGGAGCAGAATATAAATATAACAAGTTAGTCATAGCGACCTCCTGAAACAAAGATGTGATTGCCATTCCTAGACCCTTTGATAAAATTTCATTCGCTGCACTGGTTAAAGACATACATAGAAAATAAAACACAGAAACATGATACAATATATCCCTCATTTATCTTCAATTGCTGATTCACTCAATCTTATTCCCTTTTTACTGGCTTAGAATATCTCTAATATCCCTCCTTCTATTCATTTATTTTGCAGTAAATCGTAAATATGATGTCATTTCATTTGAAAAATATATTTAGTTTCAAAAGATAAATATTCTAGACAAACAAAAATAGTTTTCATAGTTTGCATCCTAGTTTCATTTATTTTGTTGTTACAAAATACCCTGATTGAAAGAAAGTCACAAGGGATGGCCTGTCTGTTTAGAGAACTTGCTGTTCTTCTAAAGGACTTGGGTTCAATTCCTAGCACCCACATGATGGCTCACAACCATTCATTCCTCCAGTTCCAGAGGTCCTAACATCCTCTTCCTACCTCCTAGGGCATGAGGCATGCACATGGTACACATTCCTACACACAGGCAAAACACTCATACATATAAAATGAAATAGATAAATCTTAAAAAAGAATTAAAAACAAGTTAGGGGAGAAAAGGTTTTTTAGCTCGCACTACACAGACTCTCATTACAGGGAGGTCAAGGCAAGAGGAAGCAGTCACGTCATATTCACAGCCAAGAGCAAAGACAATCAGAGTGCACACGCTCACCTGGTTGCTTCCCTATGCTCAGCTCAGTCTCTTCACTCGCACAAGTTCAGGACCCCTTGCTTAGGGAGTGGTGCTCCCTGCAATGGGCTGGGTTTTCCACATCAGTTACCATAGTTAATACAGTCCCCCCCAGATGTGCCCAGAGGCCAACCCACTGTAGACAGTCTCTCGCTGAGACTCACTTTCCAGGCGATGTCTAGGTTATATCAAATTGAACATTAAAGCTAGCCACCAGGCTGGATAGTGCAGTGTCTCTCCGATGTCTCATATGTTTAAACCTTGGTTTCCGTGCAGTGGTGTTCAGAAGCGGGCTTTAGGAAAGTGATTGGCTCGTGTGGGGTCTAACTTCATCATTGGCAGGGCCCTCATTTGAAGGGAAGTGATGGAAATTAGGTAGAGCCTGATTGGAGAAAGCAGGTCATTGAAGGGTATTTTTTTAAATGTCTGTTTGCCCTGGTCCCTTCCTGACTCTCTTCTGTTTCCTGGGCATCCTGGGTAGTTCATGCTCCCTTTGTAATGAAGTCCTGCCCCACCACAGATCTAGAAACAATGATATTGAGTGATCAGAGTCTGAAACTCTCCCTAAAATACATCTTTTTCTCCTTTAAGTCATCAGGTTATCTTGACATAGCATTTTAACATTCTAACACACCAACTAACTATAAGAATAATAGTGCAACAACAAAAAAAAAAAAAGTAGGCAATACACTTAACATTGAAAATGCTATCGGTATTCATATTTTATTTTCTTTGTGTGTTTGAGCGATAAATATGTGCATGTGTTCATGTGCCCATGTGTGCCAGTATGTGTGCATGGAGACCAGAAGACAACCTTAGGTGTCATTCCTCAGCTTCTATCCACCTTGTTTTCTCGTTGCTTAAGAACTCCCCCAAAGGCCAGGCTGGCTGCAGAGCAAACCCCAGGGACTATCTGTCTCTGCCTCTCCAGCTCTGGGATTACAAGCAGGTATCACCATACCTGGCTTTGTTTTTTTAAGTGTGGGTTCTGGGGTTTGAATTAAGGTTCTTGTGCTTTTGAGACAGGTGTTTTAGGCATGGAACTCTCTCCCCAGGCCCTAGTCTTATACAGTATTTTCTTCAGTTCATTGTTTGAATGAACAAGATTGGAACTGCTCTTCTGTTTTACTTTCGCTTGTTGTTTAAATTAGGTAAAAAACCTCACTTCATTTTGGTTTATCTGGGACTACATGAGCAGGGAATTAAACTCGAGGGAACTAAAACTGTAGCTGAATGCTGGTAGCTATGTCTCCATATCCTTAGAATGCCCTTTGGCAATTGACAATCTTTGATGCTGCAGTTGCATTCTTTCTATTGTTTTAGAAACCCAGAAATTGGCACACACACATGCACTAGAAAAAGAACAAGATTCATCATAGTATAATTTACATATTTATATTGAGTTTTGACCCCCTCCCTTGTGGGCTTTCTGAGAAAGTCATGGGAAGAAATATCCTAGTAGAGAGAACTGGTCCATCATAATGTGGAAAGGAAAAAGGATCACCTTACTTCATAAATATTCTGTACATTCCATGAATATTCACAATGACTCTTAAAAATCCATCGCACAGAACCCAGTGGGCCTTTGGGTCTACCTGCTCCAGTTTCTTTTTCCAGCATGCACATCCTTTGCATTGCTGAGTAAACTCTACTTAAACTGTCCATGTCTCTTAGCTGAGCTCTTTCCTTTGAGAAGACAAGGACAAGGAGAAAGTTTCACTGGTAACATCTATAATTATGTTCACACCCACAGGAGCTAGGGACACTTCCGTGGATATTTGTAAATAACCTAACGAGTCAGCGTGTGACCTTGCATCTCCATTTCTGAGATAGACCCGGGCACCATGGCAGGAGCCAATCTCAGTCCATAACCTGAAAGAGCATGCAGAGATCACAGCATTTGAGCACCCGTGGCCAATTAGATTTGCTCAGTTTCCTCTGTTGGCTGCTTAAAACAAGCTGGACAATCAAATGAATACAGAATTTGACTATAGACCTGTATAAAATTTTACAGAATAAAAAACTTATATGTTGTACTTATTTGGTTTTTCTATAACACCAATCACGTGCCTGAACATCAGACTCTAATCCTGACGGTGTTGAAAGTTTTGAAGTTGGGAATGCCACTGCCTCAGTTCTTTTCCTTCCTTCCGGCTGATTGGTGGGTGGTGCCTGTTTCTTTTTGTCTTTCTAAAGACCCTTAGCATTTATTTAGGCACAGCCTGATGCCAGTTTCATCTGTCCAAAACTGTTCCTGTTTTGTCCCATTCTCTGAACAAAAATGGTTTCCCAGAAGTCAAGCTAGTGTGAGAGAAGCTAATGGCTTCTGGAGTCAGACATCCTTATAAAGAATGATGGGTCAAGTCTCATGCCTACACTGGGTGACCCTGGTCAAGTTGCTTAATTTCTCTGAGCATTAACATATTGAGTTACAAAATATTAAACATTGAGCTGCTGTGAGACATGAGTACATTTCTGCAACTCTACATCTTCAGCTCGTCCGTCCCTTTCCCTAACCTCAATTTTATGTAATGAGCTATAGTGTGTTTCCTTTTCTAGATCCTTTAGGGTGTTTTTGGAGACTTAATTTGGAGGTAGTAGGATAATACACGAGAGAAAAATGGAACATGCTGGACAGCTAGCTTCATTCTTTGATCCATCAGAAAAGCCCGTACTTGCCAAGAAGGCCAAGTGTGTTGGCACATACCTGAACGCACAATATGTCGGAGGCTGAGGTAGGAAGAGCTTGTGTACCAGGTCATCTTGGGATTTGTAGCAAGACCCTGTTGAAAAAAAAAAAAAGCCCAGGACTGTGAATGTAGCTTAGTGGAAGAGCACCTGTCTGGTATGAGCAAGACCCAAGGTTCAACTCCTAGCATTATCAAGAAAACAGAACAATAAGCAAAACAAATCAAACCCTAACGAAACAAAGACAGAGGCTAAAAACATTCTTCCAAGTTTCCAGTCTGAGTAGATCCAGGGCTTCCTGGGTAAGGCTTATTAGAAGGCTTACACAGACCAGCTCTGGGCTTTCCTGCTGCATTTGAAATAAGCCTTTATCTGGTAGTGGAAGATGAATTGAAGGTATTTAGTGTCAAAGACAAGAAAGTGCTTTGGGAAGCTCTTACTGTGATGATGATGGAGAAGGAACAGGATCCAGGTGAGCCTCTTCCTCACCGATTCAGCCCTGATGTCTCTGCTTTGCTCTGTATCTTTAGTTTATGAAACTGATTTTACATATATACAAGAACAAAGAGCTTTGATACAAACACACACACACACACACACACACACACACACACACACACACACACACTCACACAGCAAACATTTGTTCAAGGGAAAACCAAGGAAGGCTCATGGGACAGGCACGACCCTAAGCTTGTCTGTAATTTGATACTCTGTTACTAGAAGTATTGGTATCTTCCCAGTGAGGTTAAAATATAGTATTCACTTGTAGTAGGTAGAATCCATGTACTATAGTCATCTGGGGAATCTTGAAAAAACCAAACAAAACAGATAGCTGTTGTCCTTGGCCTCGGCCCAAGTCTCAAAGTCTTTGGTATTGATCCAGCTTTGGTTCTAGTAATCAAAAACATATCCATGCAATAGTATTAAAATAATTATAAATTATAATTATGTGTAACAGTTCAATTACAAGCTTTACTGATTAAGAATGGCAATAAATCCACTTGGACTTTAACTTTGTGCAGGGTGATAAGTATGGATCTATTTTCATTTTTCTACATGTAGACATCCAATTAAACCAGACCATTTGTTGAAGATGCTGTCTTTTTTCCATTGTATGGTTTTGACTTCTTTGTCAAAAATTAAGTTTCCATAGGTGTGTGGGTTTATTTCTGGATCTTCGATCTGATCCCATTGGTCCACCAGTCTGTTTCTATGCCAGTACCATGCCGTTTTCATTACTGTTGCTCTATAGTATAGCTTGAGATCTGGGATGGAGATACCTCCAGAAGATCTTTTATTGTACAGGATTGTTTTAGCTATTCTGGGTTTTTTGCTTTTTCCATATGAAATTGACAATTGTTCTTTCAATGTCTGTAAAAAAAATTCTGTTGGAATTTTGACGGGAATTGCGTTGAATCTGTACATTGCTTTAGCAGGATGGCCATTTTCATGATGTTAATCCTACTGATCCATAAGCATGGGAGATCTTTCCATCTTCTGATATCTTTTTCAATTTCTTTCTTCAGAGACTTGAAGTTTTCTTCATATAGGTCTTTCACTGGCTTGGTTAAAGCTACACTATAATGACATTTTGGGATGTTTTCTTAATTTTATAATTTCCTTTGCTTGTGAAGAACAATATAAATTGCCATGGGCACTCCTGACATTGTGATAGAAAAGGGATAAACCAAATTTTTATTATTTTGTGTTTTCTCAATTAACCAGAAATATAATAATATACATTCAGTGTCATGATTGGTATAGCATCTCAATTATAATGAAAACATTTTATAGAGTTGTTCTCTAGATGAATATCACATATTTGCTTCGGAAGCTGACTGTAAGGGCTGTTGATCATGGCCTTGTAAAATGCAAAACCACAAACACCCACTATGCTCAAATACAGTTAAAAAAGTAAAAGCATCAAATAACTTCAGATGCTATTTACTATAAACTTTCCTTAAGGTGTCTATTATCCTTCAAGATGACAAAATTAAACAACCTACCACCAACTGTAACATTAAAACTCAAAGTAAACCCGGGGACTTCTTCCTTTGTAAGAGTTTAAAGTGGATGTTTCCTATTTTTATTATTTCTCAGTTTTAAATGTGAGCTGATGATATAGAGCCAGAGAAAATGTCCTAAACAGTTCTTCAAAGGCCTGGAAGTGAATCATGGTGTGCACAATTCACAATTCACACCTGAGTTAAGAGGATAAAAGCCTTCTTTCTTGATGTAGCTGTTGGGGAAAACCGCAGGCTTTGTCATTAAGAGAAAAATATTTTTTCTGAAACTGTGGCACTATTTACCATGCCATTGAACGAGGTGTGTGTGTGTGTGTGTGTGTGTGTGTGTGTGTGTGTGTGTAAAATAGCAGACTTCTTAGCCCATAAAGACTGTGTTATGTTCAGATCAACACCAAAGAGATGCTTTGGAAGTTTGGATATGGTGTTCCTGATTTAATGTGGACCTTTAAGCTCCTATATAAAGATTGTGAGGTGAAATGGTTAGGAGGGGATAGACATGGGGAAAAGGATGGAAGCTTCCAGAGTTGTCCTTGTCTGGATAAGATCTTCTGTCTGGGTTTTCAGATCTGGAAAAAGCCCAGCCTACAGGTCTCAGGCAGTTTTTTTGTTTGTTTGTTTTTCTTCATATTCCTGGTAGTACATTACAAGGTCTCTTACAAATGGGAATATTTATTTGGGGAAATAAATAAATTTCCAAAATATTTCCCCTTCATTCAGCAGATAATATTCTCTGCAGGGCAACAGACAGGGAGGAAATAAACAGTAGCTGAGTATCTGTTATAGCCGAGGCATTGTGGGAGACACTTTTATATGTTTCACCTCCTTTAATCTTCATTTACATATTTTAACTCTTACAGATATCACGCAAGATGTTATTTCACAGATTAAAAACTAAAGTTTCAGAGGAGCTAGTCAGCCTCTCTGAAATCATGCAATAATGACTAATTCAAGATTCAAATTATAATCTGAACTTAAAGTCTATATGTTTTTCATTATTCTTTTGCCTCATGCTACAAAAAGTAAGCTACAAATAGTAAGCTAAAGCCACATGAGTTGTAGAATTGTGAAGAGTTGGTTTGACAGGGGCTGCAGGAAAAATGGGGTACAGGACACAGGGTCTGAGAGAAAGGAATGTGGTACCATGCAGACCTGAGTTTCAGCTCATTCACTGAGTTTGGGTGAGTTGCACACAAGGTAGGGGCTAATCCAAGTATTAAATGGTATTGTGAGAAGTAAAATCTTGCTGACTCATGATACGGTAAGTACACGATTAATACTGTCTGCAATTGTTTATTTTTAGAATTTAAATGCTATATAGGAGTAAAATATATGAGAGTCCAGATCAGCTTCCAAAAATAAAAGAAAATAAGAAACAGAATACTTTCAGAATTGGCTGACATGCTATGCTGAATTAGAAGACAAAGTTCTCAGGTCTCTCTGGCTCTAGCAGGCTCCAAATAATCTCTTTGGTGTTTCCTTTCTTTCATTTTGTTTGTTTGTTTGTTTGTTTGTTTCTGAGACAAGGTTTCTCTATTTAGCCTTGGCTGTCCTGGAACTCACTCTGTAGACCAGGCTGGCCTCAAACTCTGTCTGCCTCTTCCTCCTGAGTGCTGAGTTTGGTATTTCTTTTATTTGAGAAAAAGTGTTCAGTGAATTTCACCACTTCTGAGCCCTCTGAAAGTAAATTTCTAATCTTAAAAAGAAGTTTCACAAGCTGGGAATGTGGCTGGTTGGTAGAGGGCTTGCCAGGAATGATCTAGGCCCTATCTGGGTGTGGTCATCAATGTTTTTTCACTTCAAGATTTTCTTCTTTTCAGTCAATGTCTTCTAAGTCTCCCGAGAAGGGCCTATTACCACCTACAGGACAGACTGTAATTCAGTGGCTGCTTGCTCTCCATTGCTCAAAATAAGACCTCAAGCTTGGTAGGAGCATAGCTCAGCTGGGAGACTGCCTGGTTAGCGTTCACAGAACCCTCAGTTGATTCCCAGCACTGCATATTGTTTTCCAATAAGGTCTCACTCTGGATACGTGTAGTCTGAGGATGGCTAGGAACTTACCACTAAGATGCCTGTTTCTTGGCTGGAGGATTTACCCTGTCCTGCAATGGTTGAGTATTGCACAATATTGTTCTAGAGTTTGCTGGTGGTCACCAGTGTGAGGAAAGAGCCGGCCTCCTTGAGAGGCTGCTGCTCTCGATGCTACAACAGAGAGATGGATGGAGCCCACATCTTTCCTAACAGCGATAGGCCCTGAGGAAGGCTTGATTATCCTGTACTCCTCCGCAGGTGACAAACTGTGTGAGGATCCTGACTAGTCCAAACAAGAACTTGTGTGCTTTTAGCCAAATGTAACGACTTAAAGTCAGATATATTCCCAAGATTCAACCGAAGGAAGATACATGTATTTAAAATGAGTATTATTTTAATATAACGCCAGCCTTTTCTCTCGAGATAACTGGCAACTTCATCTTCTTCTAATGAGCTAATGCATGTATGAGCACAGATCTATTTCTGTGCTGTAAATTACAAAAAGTGTTCAGTAAAGGCAAGGCCCTAGACTTAATGCTTCCTTGCTATGCTGTGGGCAGGAAAAACAATTCTCTTTCAAAAGATTCAGTGTGATTAGTTAGATGTCAGTGAGAACTTAGCCCGGTACATTACTAAATTAGGAAACACTTGAAATTCTCAGACAAGAGCCATCCCTTCCAAGGAAGTGGATCTGCACTGTGCCTGCTATTGCCAGTTTATTAGCACGACTCTTCTGTTTTATAAGCCCAAGAAGATCAGAAGTGAAAGAGGTTCCCCAACTATTGTTTCTATACTGTAAGTACCTGCATCTATGACGGGATAGAAAAAGGAACAAGAACAGGCCCACACAACATGTTCGATGTGCCTTCTCACCCAGGAACCAGCACCAGTCCAATCAGGATAGACTCACTTCTTTCTTGTAGAAACCTGCCATTCGTTGTTTATGACTGAGCAAACATTTTTTTTCCCCTTGGTTCTGGTACATTGTCATGTACGGCTCTGTGTGAAAGGTCACTTTGTTGCATTGTAAGCATTTGATTCTCTCTGAAAACTTGGGATTACCAAGCCTTTAAGTCATTTACAAGGAGCCCAGTAAGTTTGAAGTTCTTCTAAACTAAAGCCCTTGGTGTGTAGGAACAAAAACATTCATTGAGATTTTACTCCTTCTCAGGCATTGGGTTAAGTGGTTCACAATGGGTTTTCATTTAGCTCAATCATTAATTCATTCAGTCCGTTTATTAGTGTGTCACTTTGTGGCAGCTTTGGCTGGAATGTTCACTGGATGGGAAGGAGCATCATCTTATTTGGGACTCTAGGACAAGAGTCATTTTGCCTGAGAGAGACAGACAGACAATGGAGAGGCTGGACAGCGTGTGCCCCGAGTTCCTGCTTCAGGTGTGGTTCATAGTTTAGCTTTACAGTGATAACAGGTGTCGTCTGAAGAGTGCGCAAGAGTTCAACAATTAAAGAGGATTGGGGGGTGGCTAAGGGACAGCTCAGCTGGTTAAGAGGCCGCTTGCCAGGCCCAATGGCCTGAGTTTGCATTCAGGAGGAATGCGAGAGCCCATCCCCTCATGTTATCCTCTGACCTCCACGGGAATGCTGTGGTGAAGCCCCGACACCACAGATAAAGAGATAAATGAAGGGGAAAGGGGACACAATGGCTTGTTTCAGGACAAGACCTCAAGTAGCTCGGACTGTGTAACTGAGGCTCTGGCCTTGGAGCGTGTGGTCTCTCTGCCTCTGCCTCTCCAGCGCTGGGGTAACGGACATGTGCTATCACACTGGCACAGAGAAGATTCTTCACTGCTGGGTCCTCGGTGCCTTTGTCATGATTTGGGACTACCCAGGAGTCACAGTTTATAGTATTTCCCAAACCTTACCGTCACCTCTCTCCTCACCAGGGTCTCCATAGGGGCACCTAGGCTCTTGGAGTAGCAAGGCACAGACTCAAGCTATTTTTCTTTAAAAAGAAAAAAAAAATGAGTATATGGTGTGGGGGAAGGCAAAATATGTTTCAAGCAGAGTTTTAGTCTGTAGTCTAAGCCAGCCTGGAACTCTCTGGGTAAAGCAACCTGGCCTCAGACTTGCAATAATTGTCTTGCCCCAGCCTCTGAAGTCATGCAATCACAGGCCTGAATCATGCTGGCTGGCTCAGATAGTTTTTCTTTTCCTGTTCCTCCTTTTCCTTTGAAGTTTTTTTAATGCTCTGAAAGCTCCCAGTTTTTGTCTCCACGACTGCAAACTCACTACCAACCTTCTGCAACTCCAGCATTTCTAGTTTCAGAGATCACGGGAGCTTCTGGTCAGATCCGGCATGTGTGTGATTGACGTTTAGCTTCTCAAATCCCTCAGCTCCCAGATGATTAAGAGCTCCCCATCTGCAGTTGCTGGCTGGAAGGGGGTGGGGAGAAGAGGGCATAATGAGGAAGGCTAGGACCAGAAATGGAAAATGTAAATTTCAGCAGAGAAATGAAAACTTGGCACAGCCCTTCTGAGAAACTGCCAACTCCTGACTGAACCCAAAATGTATTTATATTAAAGTAATGGATCACATCTATCTTGGGATACAAACGGGAGGGAGAACTTGGAAACTGCTGCCTTAATCTGGTTTCATTTTGTAATCACATCCAATAATTCTGGTTAGAGGAGGTGTGGAAAGGGAGAGAGTGGCCTTTGGAAGCTGCACCCTGCAGCTTGGCCTTTCCTGATAATCAAATAACTCAGCCATTTCCATGCCTGGGTTTCTTTGGTGTAAGTGTGAGGCTGTGCCACCCTTGGCTGCTGCCTGAATTATTCCAGGTGGGAAACAATGGTGGAAGTAATAGAAAGGGGGAAGTTTTAATTCTGTGTACTTTTCTCTCTTTCAAGCAATTACAATTCTCCAGACCTCATAACTCTCTGATAAGAAACATCAAGTTGTGTGTACACACACACTGGGTGGCTATGGAGCTCTGCAGTTCATAGCTTTCCTTTTGAAGGGGAGCTTTTTGTGTCACCTGGAGTCCTGGTAGGAGACATAGTTCCCCACCTGATTGCATCAGCTGTAGGCTCAGAGGGTTAATGTGGCACGTGCACAATGTGCAATAACTAAATCAAGGGAATTAGCATAGCTATCATTAACATTTATCATTTCATGCTAGTTAAACATTCGAAATTTAATTATCTTTAGATAAGCATATAAGCATATATTAAATAATCATATATATATATATAAATAAGTATCATTGAACATCAGAGCTTATTCCTCCGTGTATCCTGACTGTAACATTGTCCCCCTGCGCCCCCTCCACCAGCATTTTCACATTTCCCTTATCGCTGTCTGGTAACCAATAACCAGCTCCAGTGCTCTCGAGGTCTGTGATATTAATTCATTACATTACACATAATGTAATAAGGGGAATCAGGCGGCATTTGCCTTTCTGTGTTGTATTTATTTTGTGTACTATTGTCCAAGTTCATTTGTGTTATTGTAAGTGACAGGATGTTGTAACTTATAAAGGCTGAATGGCGCCTTGTGTGTGTGCATGCACTCTCTATTCTGTCTTGGACACAGTTTTAACCCATTCACCGGCGGATAGACATTTCATTAGATTCCACTGCTTTCCAACTTGTAGAGGTTAGGGCATAGTTCAGGGAGAGAGCTAGGATGTTAAGGTGGCCAAGGGCAAGCAATAGTTGGGGCTCTTCTAGTAGGCCGAGGTATCACGGGGAGGAAAGATGTTACCAGGGACGGCGTCATGGGAGTTGCCCTTGGAGATGCGGAACACCGATGCAGGAAGGAGGCAGAGGACAAATACCATGATTCATTGTTCTCCTGAAATAAAACAGCACAGACTGTGTAATTTTCAATGGACAGAAATTTACTGGCTCAAATTAGTAGAGGCTGGGAAGTTCAATGTCAAGGCCGGACAGATGGGAGATTTGGGTCCCAAGGTAATGCCTACAATGTGTTTTCACACAGCAGGAGGTGGAAGGGCAGCAAAGGCAGGAGAGTCTCCCGACTTAATTACCTCCAAGGCCAACCTACCTCACTCCTGCCTCATTAGGAATTAGTTTTGAACAAATGAATTCTAGAAAGGACACAACATTTGCATCAAAGTAGCTACTCTTATTCCCTCTTCTGCAGGCCTCAGTTCTCTGCAAAGTTCTGTTGCTGGCCAAAGCCAGATGGAAATGAGAGCAAAGGAACTCAAGAGCCTTGCCGGGGCAGAGTGAGCATCTCTGAGAGGTCAAGGAGCTTCCCTAATGCTTTGCCACACTTCTAACCTCCCCAAGAAATTCTGAGCCAAACCCCTGAGTGTCAACCGAGGAGCTGAGTCCAGTCCCCTCGTTGTATAGATGAGAAAGCTTGGATGTGCACAGCATGAGTGATGTGTTCAAGGCCTCACTTGTGATCTCTTGACGTTGGTTTATTCTACTCCCTGACTTCGCCTTCAATCCTTCTAGGTCTCCTCATGTCCATATTTGTCCTCAAAGTCCACTCTCCCGGATTCCCCGTTTCCTAGAGAAGAAAAAAACAGAGATAAAGATTTTTCCTCTTCAAGCAGGCGCATGCTCCTATCACTGGGTGATTTGTGTGAATCAAGGCCGCTTCCCCAATTCCTGCCAACATGACAGCACACAAATCCCACAGAGATCATAACCAAGTGATACGGATCACTTGGATATGATCTGGTTGTCTTCCTCCAAAGGTTTATGTGTTAATGTCTTTGTCCCCAAGTTAGTCCTTGTAAGGGGGACCAGGGTCATTATGGTGTGTGGCTTAGTAAGAGGAGTTTAGGTCATCATGCATGTGAGGCAATTCTGGCAACTGTCCTGAGACAGTTGTAAAAGGAACACAGCTGCATCATCCCTCCCATTGTCTTTGCTCCTGGTTTGACGCAAGTATTTGCTCCCACCTGCCCTTGTCATTGCTAGCTGTGCCAAGAGGCAGTGTTGCCAGGGGTCAGGTGCAGCATGAAAACTGGCACAATGCCATTTGTACTTCAAACTTCCAACTCTGTGAGCGAACGAACCCCAACTTCTGAAGTAGCCTGAGTCACGTATTCAATTTGGTGCTACAAATCTGACCAACACAAGCCTATCTATGACTTCTTGGTACAGCTGGAGACATTTGAAAAACAGGCTCACCATGAGCGATCAATATGATTCATCTAAGTGTTCCCAGATGTGCCGTGTGGCAATTTGAATGGGTGCCTAAGGAAGCCAAAATGTTGGTTTTAGTAGGGCTGGTCCCAGCTCAGGCTGCCCAAGGGGAAAAAAGGATCTTTAGGTTGCAAGGCTGGCTGTAGGGGAAAGTGGGAAAAGGATGACTTCTGTGGGTGACTTCTTGCTCACCTCCTTCCAAGTTCCCTTTCTCCCTTTTTAGAACACCCCTTCCCCAGCCTGGAACCATTATCCTGCCTCCTCACACATGATTCCATACTTCAGGCTGCCCTTGGCTTCCTGTTCAGTCAAGGTCTGTCTGTCCTCGTGATTTCCCTTTCAGTGAGATTTCAGCAGGGAACTCTACACAGAGGTGAGGCTAACTGTGGGCCTTTGCTTAGTGCGCAGGGACAAGAGGTCTCTTCCCTTCTTATTCCTAGCTGGTCTCATTTCCACACTGGTCTCATTTCAGACTGGTCAGTTGGTTTTAGATGGAATATTCTATGCTTAGCCTTGTAATAGAAGTGGCATAGAGCGGCCCTGCTGTTATCACCTCTCTGTTGAGATGCCCTGGAAATCATTACAAGCCTCCCCTCGGTGTCCCCATCACCTCTACACAAAACTACTAGGTGGGATTCAAGGCCAAAGTAAACTGTGTTTACCGGGGGTAAGCCCCTGTGTTACCGGGGGTTACCTGGGTTACTGGGGTTACCAGGGTTACTGGGGTCTGCTCTCACTGTCAAACAGCTTGTTCTGGCTGAATCATTGACAGCAAGGTCTTCCTGGACCACTCTTATTCCTAGTACCAGCCAACACTTCAACTTTCTCTTGCCTATGAGAACCAGCATTATTGGTGACACCATTAATTGACATCCTGTTTTCGTGACTGATACTTCAAGTTTTGCTAACTGCTGTCATCTACGCTTTCAGAGCTATAAGGTTTGAAAATCTGTCTGTTTTTCACTCTCCCTACTCCACCCCATCCCTCTCCTGCTGCCCTCACCCTTGCTAGGGCATTCTTCTCTTGGAATCGCTTTCTACACAATGTCCATGATAACATACCATGGAGCTTAACCTGTGCTGCCCAGGAGCGGCCACCCGGCTCAGAAAAACAGTGCCCAGAGGCACTGAATATGGCAGGCATCAAACCCATGTGGACTGTGACTCACCATTGGAACTTAGTAAATGATTGCTGCTTCTGAATCTAAATGTTGCCGGGCAGTGGTTGCCAATAAAAACGACACGCAGAAAGTACTTTAAAACAGCATAGCATGAAAAGGTAGAAATTAGTCATCAAGGAAATGCAAATTAAACCCACAATGAGATGGTGCTACACACCCACCCAGATAGCTAGAATTTAAAAGACTGATACTTCAAATATTGGCAAGAAGGTGGAACAACTGGGATTCTCGTATTTCACTGTGGGTGTGTAAAAGGTATAGGTATAGCAATTTGGCAAAATCATGTAAAGGAGAGATTGTGCTGATCCTACAGCCAGCGTTTCCACTCCTGGCTGTGTATGTACAAGCATGTACTGTGTACCAGAGGCTGTGTACAGGAATGCTCCCAATGATGTTCTCTGTCACAGTCCCTTCCTCCACAACCAGAAACCACTCCAGTGTTCCCCAAGTGGTCCAACAAGCCAAAGCATATAGGAAAACACTGTGCAGCAATGAAAATGCATAAACTAGAACTACAAAAAAACATAGGGAGTCTGTAAACACAATATCGAGAGATGAAGCCAGAGCCGAAAGTCTAAATTCCATATGATTCCACTTCATGGAATTTAACAGGCATAGGTAAACTAAAGTGATCTGTGGAGGAGGGAGGGTGGGACTAGTGCTTGGGACTAGTGCAGAGTGTCCCTTCTGATAATATTGAGTTAATGTATTTTTGGCTTTTCATTTTTATTTTTTAGATTTATTTTATGTATTTGAGTGCTCTATCTGCATGTACACCTTAGTGTCAGAAGAGGGCAGCAGATCACATTGTAGATGGTTCTGAGCCACCATGTGGGTGCTGGGAATTGAACTCATGGCCTCTGGAAGAGCAGCCGGTGCTCTTAGCCACTGAGCCATCTCTTCAGCCTGGTTTTTCAATTTTTTTTAATGTAGTCCCACTGCCTTCCCCAGGGCTTTGTTTTCTAACTTTTCAGCTGCCTGTAGTCTGTGGTAGCCTGAAAATAGTAAATGGGGGATTCTAGAAATAAGAAACTATAAGTTTTACCTTGGGGGCCATTTTGAACAGCACAGTCAAATCTCATGCTGGTCTACTTGTTGCCACCCACAGCATAAAGCATGTTTGCCCAGCGCCTGCCCATTTGCCCCTAGCAGCTTTCTTCCTTAGACTCTGGACTGTCTCAGTATCATAAGATTGTGTTCAAGCGACCTTCATTTCATTCAGGAACGCAGAGTGTGCAAATGTCATGGCAACTTTATTACAGCATATTGCTATAATTGTTCTTTCATTAGATTATTGTTGTTCACCTTTTCATTTGACTGATTTGTAAGTTAGACTCTATCATAAGCATACATATACTGAGAGAGAAAAAAACCCATAGTATGTATAGGGTTTGATACGATGCCCATATATATCCAGGCGTGGGGGGGTATGCATCCTCTATCAGGAAGCAGGGGATTACTGAATTTTAATTTTTTAAGATGTTTTTGTTGTTTTTATGTGCGTGGGTGCTTTAATTGCTTGTTTGTCTGTGTAGACACATGCATGCAGTGTCCTCAGAGGACAGAGGAGGGCGTCAGATCTCCCGGAACTTGAGTTACAGAAGGTTGTGAGCAGCCATGTGGGTGCTGGGAATCGAACCTGGGTCCTCTGAAAGAGCAGTCAGTGCTCTTGGCCTCTATGCCATCTCTCTAGACCTTGCATTCCAGTTTTAAAAGGTCACAACGGCAGCACTAGTGGGGCTGTCCCAGCTCCACACAGCCTGCCTCACCTTGATGGTTTCCTTCAATAGTCTTGGTTTTTCTCAGCCTCAGGTCATCTCTTCCCGTCCATAGTCTCCAGAGCTCTCTAGCACCATCCTAATTGCAGATCTCAGTACTCCTCTTTGCCCTCCCCATTTTCATTCCAATATTCGTTCTTAAGGATAACCAGTGAATCTGTTAAGCTTTTGACAGCTGATAAATCCAATACTGCAAAAACAAAATCCTTGAGTGACTTTAAGGCTTAGAGCCTACAGGGGCCGAGGTTTTGAGGATGGCACAGAGGAGCTGGCCAGACCATGTCTGTCCTGGGGTAAGAAGAGAAAGTAAAAGATTATGTGCTTTGGCTATGCCAGCATAGAGGGCTGAAAGAGACTATGTGGTGCTCCCCAGGTCGCTTCTACAGATGGAAGAAGAAATGGAAGCCAGCTTGTTGTAACTGAACACGTGGCGATGTTCTGCTCTGTTGTGGACACTTACTTGGCATAAATATGAGGGTGTGGTGGTGATGACCAAGCAGATGAGAGCTAAATTAAATTGCAGAAGTATTATTCACTCGGTGGACTCCCTTGACCTTTAGAAACCAGAAGCAGCGGGCTGCCGGAGCTGCTGGAGGATGCTCCTTGTCTCGCTCTCCCGTTCATTCCTCTCCGTGCAGCTGGACTTGTGGTCTCAGAGTCACCCACCCTGCTTGTGCTTGTCCACTTGCTTTGGGAATAGCATAGAACTCACCAAGGCAACCAAAGATGTGTGTTCCCTGCTGCCTCTGCTCTCTAACGGAGGGCTCAACACATGGGGAATGCTTTTTTGGAGATCTTCAAAGTGACACACAATGAGACAGGAAACCGAACATACTCGCAGGGCATTGTTCTCGTGAACAGTGAGTGGTGGGAAACGGGACACCCCACGTTTCCCAACGTTTCCCCTGTGCATGTCGAGGTAAGTGTGCAAATCTGAAAAGAAACCATAAACCAAACTGAGACAGGGGAAGAAGACTGCTACCATTTCATGTGCTCCTTTAATTTACATTTCTGAACTTCCTCTGTGGGCCACACATTTCACTATTGCAGGGGACCCAAAGATGACAAACCGCAGCTCAACTTCCTCTGGGCAGTCATTGTTCATCACATTTCGCAACGTGTTTTCTGTTCTCTGGGTTTCCATGGGGCAGCCCAAACTGACATACAGGTTCACAGTTCTACACTGAACATGCTACAGTCAGGCCCTTGGCTTGTTTGCATCAATGAGAGCTTCCCTGTAGGAGTCAGGAGTATCTTGTTTGTTTGTTTGTTTGGTTGGTTGGTTGGTTGGTTGGTTTGTTGTCGTCTTCCTCTCTCCTCTCCCTTCTCCTCCTCCTTCTCTGAGACAAGGTTTCTCTGTGTATAACCCTGGCTGTCCTGGAACTTGTTCTGTTGACTAGGCTGAACTCTTGAACTCACAGCGATCCTCATGCCTCTTCCTCTACAGCGCTGGGGTTAAAGGTGTGAACATCACACCTGGCAGGGGTACCTCTTAGAGAAGTTTGAATAATACATTGGTGGAGAGTGAAAAGGAGGAATGTTGACGTTCACTTAGGAAGAATTAACAACCAGCATTGTATAGTCTGATTTTGCCTCTTCTTAAATAATTTGTACTTCCTCTTTTTTGATTATAAAACTTAACGCTGAGGGCTGGGAAGATGGCTCAGTGGTTAAGAATGCATACTGCTCTGGCACTGAGTTCTAGTTCCCACACCCATAGACGGCCCACAGCAGCCTGTAACTGCCCCCATGGGCACCTCCATACACATGCACATACCCCACACACAGACGCGCACATACATGTAGACACATAGTTAAGAATAAAAAGGGACTTAATGTATTATAGGACATTTAGGAAAATGAAAGCACACAGAGAAGAAAACAAAGGTCATGATTTCTCCATGTTTATGCAAGACTGGTCTGTCTTCTTGTTAAACTGCAACCTTGTCGTTTATAAAGCTTCATATCTCTCTAACGTGATGAAGAAAACGTTTTTAACCAGATCAAAAATATTTTCAAATATATTATTTATGAAAGAGACATGATAATCCTCTCCGAACAATAATTCTTCCTGAAGACATTGGCTAATGTGACGTCTTAGGAGATAACATGGGTATTTTCACTTTCAGTTACCTGAGAGAAGCAGTTAGCATTGGAGTCTCAGCCTTTTCTTTATGGCTTGCCAATAAGTGTGACCCAGGTTAGCTCCGTTACTAAAAGATAAGAGGAGGCACTTTTCCCCTTCAAATTTCCTGTAATGATGGTTTAATTTACGAGTGCTTGCTGCCCTGAAGTTTAACCCAGGACTGCACGTGTGTCAGCAAATGCTCTGCCATTGAACTGCACCCTAGCACAGGTCTTTTCCCTTTAAGATTTGGAGTTCGTTCCCTTTTTTCCAGGGATATTATTTCTAGAAGAGTGTAAACCAAACTTGAAGGGTAAATTCTCTTTGCAAAATGAGATCCATCCAGCTTCTTTCGCTTTATCCACCTGAGGAGAGAGGAACACTCAGTTTCCCCTCCTCCACACCATGACACAGATCATTTTCACAATCCCCAGTATCTGGGGCTTCTCTGTACCAGCAAGCCAGCAAGCAGCCCTGCAGCAACTACCAGCTGAGTGGTTCCCAATACACTTCACTCTGACTTTTTCTATCTGGAGGTAGAATTTTATCCCAGATAACAGTAAAAAAAATCCAGGCCTCCAAAATTTCTGATCATCAGACTTAATTTTGGAGTTCTCATAACCTCTTCTTTAGGCTTGACTAATTTGCTTTGAAAGCCTCACTGAACTCAGGGAAACAACATTAATATGACTATGCCTTCTAGCTTCCCAAGCACACAGATAAGCAGGTAGACACAGGGACGCATGCACGAGGACTGGAAGTGTCTCCAGGGCAGGAGCCTCTGTCCCTATGCAATCCGGTGCACCACCCTTCTGAGTGTGCGTGAGTTTCGACATCAGCAAGTCTCTGCATGTTCAGCTGTCCAGACTTCCCCAAAGCCTACCCTTTGGGGTTTTCAAGGGAATCTGTTGCATAAGCATGACTGAAGCATGGACAGTCACGTAGAAGTGTGATTGGACAGCAAGGCATGATCTAATGCTAACAGACTGAGCGGGGGGAAACCCAGCAAAGCCTGTCTGTTCGGCTTCTCCTTGGCTTCTCTGCGCAGCATTCTTTTCTCCTGCATGTAGGACAGCAACCTTCTGAAATGAGGGGAGGGGTCTAAGGATCTGCTCTCAGTCAGGAAATGTGGCCAGCTCTAAGACTGGAAAGAGGGGAGAATTAAAGATCGTTTCTAGTTTGTACGGCCCACCTTTGGGAGAAAAGGGAGCAGGTGAAATGAAAACCAGAAGAGGGTCAGAAGGAAAGATTTTGCTGAAGGCCATGGCGGAGTCCTAGAGTACCCCAACAGTACAACAAGAGATTGGCTTTCTCCCTTATTCCTCTCATGTCATCTCAAAGCTGCTTTAGAAACCAAAGTCAAAAGGCCAAATACTTTCTTTGTTTTTTTTGTTTTCTAAGAGAAAAACCAGGGTTATGACAGTTATGAACCAGGAATGAGAACAAACTCCCAACAGTGTCTCACATCACAGCCCACAATTCTGGAAATCTTACTGGTTTCTACAGAAGCAAAAGACAGGATGAGTTGTGTTGAATGCTGTAGGTGATGGAGATGGGAATCTTACCGGAACAGCTGTAGCTGGCCCTCCCAGGTGTGGGATGCAAACACGTGGTCGTGTGTGCGGAGTGATTAGGTGCAGCTGTAGGAAAAAGACTGTCTCATTGTTCTGGGATAAAGGTTTTAGGTGCCCGCATCTTTGTGATAAGTGACTTGCATGGTCTCTGTCATCTACGCTCTCTGCTGCAACACTGTGTTTGTTAGCTTGTCCCTCTCCTGGCTTCCGAAGCCTTTACTCCCTGATGTTTTAGCTCTAGCCTCCACTGTGTGATTGATTTTTTTTTTCTTCCAATTGTCAATCCAAGTTCTTAAAGGTATAGCAGGTACATTCCTGCTGCTGTGCGGTGTTCCTATAGGACCACCTCACAAGCTTTGCTGCCCTGGGCTATGTGTTCTATGAAGTGGGTCATACGGGACTCTGGTCCAGCATCGGAAACTGCAAAGCTCCTGAAAACCCTTTAGGCACACTGAGATCTTAGATTGTAATATTGTAAAACTGTTGAAGCAAAACTTGGACATAATTTTTACTGTTTTTTTGTTCATTTGGTGATTTTAGACAGTCCTTCACGTTGTAGCCCCTGCTGACCTGGTACTCGCTGTGTAGGTTTCAAGTTGTGGCAGTTCTGCTTTAGCCCTGCCTCCCCCACCCTGTGCTAGGGTACAGCTGTGCACCACCATGCTTAGATTTCCCACATTTTTCCAAATAAAATTCTTTCTTTTTATTAAAAAGGCAGGTTATTGTCTTGTTTGGGGGCAACTTTAATAGAAATACATTTTAGATAACTCTTAGAGTTGCTGGGATTTAGTATCACAGGGAAGGGGTTTCACTGGCCTTCTCATAGACTTATTTCCAGTACAGTAAAGCCACTTAACAGTTGATGTGGACTTGTCTTCACAGACACAGAGGCTTGCAAAGATGGGCAGGAAGGGCTTGGAATACGATGACTTTTCTAAAGCAGTTTAAAAGCATTTCCCCTTTAAGACAGAATGTTCTCCTAGGCTTCCCCCCACCCCCGCCCTGCTGTTTTGCTACTAAAATATAATGGCTCTGTGTAGCAGCTGACTTATTATTAGACTCTTATTATTAGGAATTAAATGTGTACAAGTTGTGATAGAAAGTAGAGGGCAGACAGGAACGTGTTTCTTGGTTTGATTCCTACTGAGAGGAAGACTTACGCTGACTTTATATTAGTTTAGGACTGTAGAATAGGAAGCGAAGGCCGGCAGCAAAACATTTCCTGTCTTCCTGAAGAAAGAAAACAAATTTATTTAAAGTATACTTAGACTTCAGTGTCTCTCCAGTCAATCCATCCACAGCCTCGATTTAGCCTTAGAAAAATGTTCCAGTGTCATAGCTTTGGCCCATCCCTGCTCCCCAGTTTTCTGATTGGGTGGTTGAGCATTAGTGTTTTGGGGAAGCATCCTGAGTGGTTCCAGTGAGTAGGCAGAGAGAAGACAAAGAATAATGTCTTCCTGAACACTTGTGCTTGTACTCAGGGTACTCTGTCCACAGCCACAATGCCAGGCTGCAGCCAGCCGTACTGTATCCAATGCCACATAGCATCCAATGCCCTCCGAACGTTGCTTGTGCTGGCCACTTCCGTTATTTTTCCAGGCATGCCAAGAGTTTCCTTCTCAGACCTTTTTTCCTGATTCAGATTCCTACCATTTTTTTTTTTTTTTTTCAAGTCCCAGTTCAGCTGATACCTCCTCCACGAAGCCTTCCCTCAACATCTTCGGCTAGAGGGCTCGCTCCTCTGCCGGAACAATGAATGAATTGTGTACTGCCTTGTACCTTCTCATTGACTGATGCATTAAAAGATTAACCATTAACTCAGCACATTTGTTACCCAGCTATCTGTGCTACCACAGGTTTCTAACAGTCAGTTGTGTGTGTGGCGAATCAAGTGGCTGTACAGTCCAGGAAGCTAACATTTCCTCCCTGATTCCATAGGTGGCGCTCAGGTCTTCAGCTATTGGAATCTTGCCTTGGTCCTGTCTTTCCTGCCACCGGGTGCTCTGGCTTTTGAAATCAGGCCAACGCATCAGTGACCAACATGGCCAATGGCCAGTGAAACTGATTGTGTGAGTGTCTTGTGCATATCTTGTTTATCTACTTTATGACCCAGTTGAGTCTTTGGAGTTCCTCCTCTCTTTGGACCTTCACTCCCCTATTCCCTAGGACATGAAAGCAGAATTTTACAGGCTTTGACTGTGTGTTCTCTACGAGGTCAGTGTGTAATACATTCTCAGGGTCTTCCTGTCCCTGTGCCTCGGGGCTACACACTCCCCCTCAACACATTCTGTCCCAGGGTAGCAGAAAAGATGACGCCATTCTCTGCCAGAAACTGGGCAGATCCGGTAAGATTCCCAGCAAAGGGAATAGACTCGCTCTACTGTTTTTGAATCCTTTAGGGGGGAGGGTATAGGACTTTTCTGTGTAGCCCGGGCTCTACTGGAACTCACTGTGTAGACCAGGCTGGCCTTGATCTCAGAGATCTGCCTACCTCTGTCTCCTGAGTGCTGGGATTAAAGGCATGTACCACCCTGCTTGGCTTGCGCTCCTACCCTCTATGTGAAGCGGCATTATATCGGCCATGTTTTTTATTTTAAAGTGCTGTTGAGCTGGACGTGGGAGTGGGCTTCTGGAGCAGTGGCAGGAGGCAAGATCAAGGCTACACGGTGAGACTATGTTTCATAAAAACCCCAAACAAATACGTCTACCCCACACTTATGATGGTTTTTCATTGCCCATCGAGTAAAATATAAACTCGAGTGGTTCAACCCAGGCTTTATTAAATTTTTATTAAAGCTGGAGCTCCTGGTATGGCATTGTGGCTTACTGGTTAAAGGCACACAAGCCTGACCACCTGACTTTGATCTCTGCAACTCACATAAAGATGGAAAAGGAGAAGCAACTACATAAAAACAAAAGAGCAAAAAACAACGATCTCCTCAGACATGCTACAGCACATGTACACCCATACTCGTCTCTCTCTCTCTCTTTCTCTCTCTCTCTCTCACCAATAAATGTTTTTTTTTTAATGCCCAGTTCCCTAATCATGCTATATCCCAAGTTCTCAAAAGCCACATTTACTGAGTTGTTGCCATTTTGGATGATACAACAGAGACCCCTTCCAACGCTGCAGACGCCCCGTGAACGGTGCTGGTGTAAACATGTCATAGCAGTCATATAGGCTTTTCATCGTTCTATCGCAGTGTTTGCTCTAGGCTAGTTTGTGACTTCTCATCTTTCGCTCATTCCTGTGTTCCCTGACCACTCTGCCCTTCCACAACTCTGACTTTGGACATGCTGCTCTCTTTCTGAAATGACCCTTGACTTAAAACTTTTTTGGGGACGGGATCCTGAACGTGGGGCCTAGCACATACTAGCAGATGCTCAATGGCTGAATTTTACCCTCTGCCCTTTAAAAAAAAATTACATTGCTGGGCTCTTACTAAGTTGCCCAGCCTAGCGTCAAACTTGTGATCCTTCTGCCTCTCCTTCTCCAGTAGCTGAGAGCAGAGACATGTGCCTTCATCCCAGATTGGCTCATCTTTTCAGATGCAATAGAGACATCTCTGGAGTTTCTTCATTTTTCTTGCCTAGTATTCTTTCTGCCCATTGAACATGGTTCTGTTGGCTTTAACACCATATTTTATCGTTATTTCTTATATAGCCAACTATGCCTTTAGAGGAATAATCCTGTTTTAGTGATGTGCTTGATAAAACCTAAAATGGTTTATTGACGCCTCTTTGATAATAAGTTACACATTATTTATGTGCTTGTTATCTCTTTGGCATGTTTTAAGAAGTTGCTTAGAGCCAAGTGATGGTGGTACATGTCTTTAATCCCAGCACTCAGGAGGCAGAAGCAAGTGGATCCCTGAGTTTGAGGCCAGCCTGGTCTACAGAGTGAGCTCTAGGACAGCCAGGACTACATAGAGAAACTCTGTCTCAAAAAACAAAACAAGAAAAGTTGCTTAGTGCTTTGGGAGAATGTTTTTCATATCTAGCCTTAAGTTAGAATGGCTTCCTGTCTTCCATGTTGGAGGTTTGTTCCCTGCCCCTCACCCCACACACACTTCTTCCAATTCAACCAGATTAGAGTCGAGGGAGGGGAGTTTGAGTTTGGAACATATGCAGTAGCTGGCTCACAGGGGCCAGTTTCCGGTCCTAATATATAATATGTAGGAGAAAAGTAGGTATGGAAGATGAAAAATAACTTAAGGGAAAGTGGGGAATATATTTGAAATTCTTTCTCAAGAAAAAGATGAATTTATTTAATGAGTATATCTGTATACCTGAGTGTATGTATGTAGGGTCCCATATGTGAGCCAAGCTGCCCTGGACCTGGAGTGACAGGCAGCCGTGAGCCCTGATGTGGGTGTTGGGAACTGAACCCCATCATCTGGAAAATCAGTAAGCGCTCTTAAGCCCTGAGCCAATTCTCCATTCCCCTTTAGACTATTAAGTATTTTTAAATTTGTGTGTATTTGTGTGTCTGTGTGTGTTTTGTGCACGTGTGTACGGATGACGGCAGAGGCCAGAAGATGGCATCTGGCCCACTGACACTGGAGTTAGAGATGGGTGCAAGAGCAGTATTTTTAACGCCTAAGCCATCTCAAATCCCACGTTTGAAAATTTCTAAACTAAGGCCAAAAGCAATGATCATAACAAAAGGGAAGAATTTTCACTGCTGTTTCCTCCCCCCTCAGAGGATCTGATCAAATTTTTGGTGTACTCTTGTGAAATGATTTAATTGAGTAATTAAATATCAGCCTTTTTTTTTTCTGATTACGTTTTACAGCAACTGGTAATATTTCAATTCTTCTGAGAAGGCCATAAGCTCTAAAGGGCTTAGGGAGAGCCTGAGACCGTCACTGATCATCACCGCTTAGCGGCCACCACAAACCCCTAGGTCCCTCAGCTCCGCTGGGCGTTCCCGGATCGCCGCCCTTCCCTCAGGCCACGCCCACCCAGGCCTCCCTCCCGCCTAAGTCCCGGCAGCTGCGGATTCTCATTGGTGGAGAAGTTGTTCTGGTCCCACCCCAGGGCCCAGCGATAGGCTGGCCCGGCGTGGGGCGGTGGTGGTTGGCTGCCTGGAGACGGGTCCCGGGCGGTGCCTGTCAGAGAGGCTGGCGGCGGCGGCGGCTGTCGGGGCTGGCTTGTCCGTCAGAGAGAGGAGGGGAAGATGGCTCGCCCGGACCCGTGCTGCTAGGAGGCGAGGGGCGGGCGGCGCGGCTGCCGGCGGAGCGCGGGCGCCCGGTGGCCGTGGTGGCCGCGGTCGCGAGGCGAGGCGAGGCCGCGGTGGGTCCCGGAGCTGCTCTGGTGAGTCCCCCGCGAGCCGCTCGCCGGCCCCCGGGGCGCCGGGAGACCGAGAACTTTCTTCGGTCTGGGAGGAGCGGGGCCGGGGCAGTGGCGGGCGGAGGGGAGGACTTCGTCCTGGGGCGGCGGCCGGGGGCGGGTAACGGCTCCCGCGCGAGGCTGGGCGGCCCGGGGACCCCAGGATGCCCGCGGGGAACGGGGCTCGGCTCTCGGGCGGGGCGGTGAGCTGGGGGCGCCCCGGGGTCGGCCCAGCGCGGAGACCACCGTGGCCTACGGACGCCGCTCCCTCGTCCCCGCCGCCCAGCGTCCGGCCCCCGCGGCCCACGCGGGATCCGCAGACCTGGTCGGTGCTCTTCAGAGCCGTGCTCGCCCGGGTCTCGAGTCCCGCGGGGCTGGGGGTTCCGAGTACCGGCTGGGTCTGCCCGTCACCCGAGGAGCACCGCTTCTGCCCGCGCCGCCATGGACCCTGGACCCTGGAGTTCTGCCTCTGCTGAGGCTGCCGCCACCACCACGCTAGAGAATCGTCGGGGTTTCCGCTAAACGGTTTTTTTTTTTTTGTTTTTTCCCTTGTCTTGTCTTGTCTTTTCAACGAAAACACCCCAAGTTTGCATGCTTCGGCAAAACTGGATGTCCGCTTTGCCGCGTGCACGTGGTGCTTTGTACCTTTGGAGTTTAGACGTTCCTGAAGGATTTAAATTTGGCCCTAGTGGTTTTGCACTGCACGGCAACGGTTCTGGGAGAAAACGTTCTAGCACGCGGGCCGCGGCTGCGCTGCTCAGGTAGGGGGAGCGCTGCTACCTCTTAGAGACCGCTATGAGCTGCCTGCAGGGTGATAGCGGCCTTTTGTAAAGTGGGTGTCCTTCGGTTTTGGAGGAGATGTGCCAAACCTGCGGTTCATGCAACACGTTGCAGTTTGAGCTTTTCCGTTTTTAAACTTTTATCTACACAAACCGTTAAGATTAGTTTAACCTTGAAGCAATGCGATAGTTCTGGGAGGTGTGTTTTCCTAAGACCGACCTGCTGCCAACAGCACCAGCCCTTCCTCTGGCATTTGCGAGCACTTTTCCCCTTTAGGTGAGTACATTTTAGGTTCACAGGATGAATTTTTGTACTACGCCTTGAAGCACAGGGATGGATAAGAAAGAAAAAAAAGGCTGCTTTGTCAGGAGTAGCATCAAAGGCAAATATTCAGATAATCCGATCACTTTAGGGGTGAGGGGGAAGCCCTGTGTGTATAAAAAAAACAGATTCTACAATTGTCTCATTTTACAGTCATTTAATTTAACATTATTTCCAGAAACACATTAGAAATCCTGTTAGTAATCAGTACCAGCAGTCGCTCTATGAACGCCAGTGGGGAATGAATTGGGGCAGTGCACACTTCCTGTTGTCTTTCCTTTTGAAAATTAAAAAAAAAAAAAGTGTGTGTGTTTGGTATATACATGAGTGCATGTGATTGCAATGGCCCAAGATCGGTCAGTTGTCCCTCCTTGTGGGTACCTGTCCTATCTGGTCATCAGGCTTGGTGAAAGTGCCTTTACCACTTGAACCGTATTAAAGACTCTGTTCTTCCTTTTTCTAGTTTTTTGTTTGTTTTTGATTTTATAAAATCCCCTTGGTTGCATTTTTAAAGAATGGTGTGATTCTGACAATAAGTTTAAATGTATCTTGTAGTTCATTCGTATTCAGCATCCCGTTACCTACTATTTATTTTTCTAATCAAGCCTAAGAAATCATCACAGGTGACTTTTAAGAGCATGGCTCAGAAACCAGTCAGCAGATTCCTGGTGGCAATAAAGTAGAGATGTGTGAGTGAGGCTTTTCAAGGAAACTGAAGTAAAAAGGGAAAGTGCTGGCTATGGAATAGCACTTCTCTATCTTGGCCACACATACATAATCTTTTGCAGAACTTAAAATTTTTTACTCTCAGAAGGAACCCCTCAACACACACACCCTTTTGTCAGTGAGTGCAGTATAGGCTCTACAGATCAGCATTTATTTAAACAAGAACTTTCTGAAGTATAATTGGCATGTAATAAACCACACATATTTCAGTTGTGCCATTTGATGCTTACTGTGTTTATATTTGTAAAATCATTACCACAATTAAAGTAATAAACATTACCTCCTAAAATTTGTTTGTATCCTTTGTAATCTTTTCTTCCAATTTCCAGGGAACACGTACTGTCTGTTGGTCGAGGATGCTTACCTGTAAAAGTTTAAAACTTTAAAAATACTGGTTTTCTAGATAATTCTATCATGTTGAAAAGCCGCTTCTGGGGCTGGAGAAATGGCTCAGTGATTTAGAGCGCTTGTTCATGCAGAGGACTCAGTTTGTTCCCATCACCTACAAGGTTGTTCATAGTCATCCATGACTCCAGTTGCAGGAGATCTGACCTTGAAAGGCACCAGGCACGCATGTCCTTCACACACACATATGTAAGCAAAACACTCAAACGCACAAAATAAATCTTTTCTAAAAAGCCCACTGCAGTAGACCATAGATTGCAACAATTTAATGTTTGTTTGCATACATGATGAAGAAAGAAAGAAGACTCCAGGTAAAACATCTGTGGGTTAAAGGGGTTGTTGGCAGGGGGAGGGGTGAGGTAATTATTCAAACTTAGTCCTTGGGGAGCTGGAGAGAAGGTTGACCAGTAAGAAGGACATTTCTGGAAACAATATCTCTAACAAGGAACAAGATAATAAAGACAGTGTATTTCTTTGCTCTAATTGTTGGTGTTGTCAATGGTACCAAGACTGGTTTCCTGATGTGCTTTTTAAAGATCCTCAAAAAAGCTAAAAGAGCATCCAAATATTGTGAGAGCAGATAGATGTTCTTCAGAAAAACACCTTCTGTGGAGCCTGAGACCAGCCCTAGCATCACTTTGGAATGCATTGTTGGTTTTATTTGGGGTGGGGTGGGGTGGGAATTAGCAGTTTGTTGCTTATTTTTGAAAGCCAAGTGCTGCCAGGCAGTCTTTTTAGTCCTCCAGAGTTAGGCTACCTATCTGAATGGAGAAAAGAGAACATTTCGCAGTTGAAAATCCTGTTAAAACTGCCTATGGGTGCCTAGCCCTAATTAATGCTTCTCAACATGACCTACTCCTATGAATTAGAGCACATCATGGAAGAGGGGTGGAAAGATTGGTAAGAGTCATAGGACAGAGCTAGAATGTATGCTGTGAGACAGTATCTTCTGTATGTGACAGAAATGTATGGACCAGGAAGTCACAACAGTATGGCTTCCTAAGCCAGAGCAAAGAATGACTGTACCAATTGACTTGTCATTGTGGATGGGGGAATTCCCTTGAGGCTGCTTTCGGGGGGAAAGGAGAGCTACAGGTGATTAATCGGTGCTTGAGAGAGGGGGAATCAGTTTTCCCCAGGGATGAGCCCTGTGATAGGCTAGCCAATCTCAAGAAACCAGCCCTCAACGCACAAGAATAAGAATGCCTTTGTGGTTTCACAGTCAGATAATCAAAATTTTCATTTCTGATCTGTTAAAACAATCTTCTGTCCTTTTTTTTTTGAGTTGAGAGATTAAATCTGATCACATGCCCTCAGAATGTGTGTTGAGATGACCGTGTGTTTTTGTTTTAACCTGTCGATTGCTGGCTGTGTTAGACTTCTTAGTAGATTTTGGTGCTCTTCTGGTGGTGGGGGAAGGGGGTAAAGGCATCTTGATAGTATCTTGTTTCTGAAGTATATGAGAAAGACCTCATACTTTGTAATGCATTGTTTTCTGCATACAAAGAAAGCGCCCAGGCAGAAGACATGAAGGGATTTTCTTTCTCTCACTCTGGCCATCTCTCCCCTGGGGGGTTTGAAACAGTTTGTTGTAAAAATGTGTAGGTCTTCCTTGCAGTTTGTTGGGATCTCAAAATGGATTTAAGTACTCTAAATAATTTAATTGTGCAACAATACTTTAAGTTGCATGAAATAAGGGTTACCATTCCTATTTTACAGTTAAAATCTGAGGCTCAGATGTTAAGTCTTAGTTAAAGTATAGGGAGTTGAAACCCAATTCTTGTCTAAAATCACAGCTTCTATTGTCTCTGTGTGGCATATGCTCCTGTAGGCTAGATGTCAACATTGGTTGACTTCTTTAGTCATGCTCTGTCATTCTTTGAGTCAGGGTCTCTTACTGATCCCGCAGTTAGTCAATTAGGCTAGACTAGCTGGCCAGCAAAGCCCTAGTGATCCTCCTGGCCCCACTTCTCCAGCACTGAGAGAGCAGGCATGCCAGCCTTTCCTTGGGTATGCTGGGCACACGCCAGGTCTTCATGTTTGTGCAGTAAACACTTGACCGAGTGAGCCACCTCCCAGGTCCCTTTAATTTATATCAGCTGCCTAGCATTTTCCTGATTTGACACTTTTTGCTTTTATTATTACTGAAAACAAATATAATCACTTATTTGAAATTTTATTCTTTTTCCTCTTTATACAATTACATTTTTGATACCCCTATTGTAATTATTACTGGTCTCTTCTGTGTTGATGTTGTCTCTTCTGTAACTTCAGTAAGTATTGCCTAATATAGTGATAGTAGTAGATGACTCTTAAGTAGGGTGAGGTGAGATGGGGAACTTAAAACTGAAATTTATAAAGCATACACACTATATTTAACAATTTAAAATTTGTTCCCAGGCTTAAATTAAAATTTAGGAGCCAGACTTGTTGGGTTCCGGGATTAATTTGCACTCCCAAGTCCTGTTTGTGTTGTAAAGAATGTTATGGTAAAAGTACTGTATTTAAGAGATCTACAAGTGTGGAAAACATAGTACTTTTCCACTGTAGTCCAAATGTCTGTTCTCTTTGAGCTTTGTGTCAGGGTAGCATTTAGTAGTAAATGTTAAGTTTGTTTGGTGTTTTCCTGAACAATGAGTCTTTTGAGCATTTGATGAACATTAGTTGTTTCTCATTCTAATGCTAAGAATTCAGTCATTTGTATTTGACTTAGTAAACAGTGTTCCTAAACAGAATTCTTAAATTTATGCTATGAAAATCATGTTAAAGTTTCAGCTAATGGAGGATCTATATTTATTTTTGTTTATCTGTGTACAGGCCAGGCACTATTGAAAATGTCTGTAGTCAGTCTCAGCTGCTCTGGAGCTGAGGTGGGAGATATTACATGAGCCTATGAGACTAGCCTGGGCATCATACTGAGACCCTGTCTTGAATCAAAAAGAATAGAGTAATGTAATATGTGTGCTAGGGAATTGAAGAGAAGAATCTAAGCTTTAAATGCACTTAAATTGGGCAAACAATTATGAACTTTTTTAACTCACCTGCTGAAATAGAAATGAGTTTCTTGATTCTGATCAGCACCCACATACTGTCCATCCCTTGGGCTATAGAAAGTTGCCACTCTGAGATCTCTGAACTTGCTAGATGTACTACTTATTCTTTTGCTCCAAATTCTGAGGTTCATAGTTACTTGTTAGTTGGTAGGTGATACAGATAGAGTAGCAGGCCGAGAGACAGCATAGTCCTCCAAGCAGCACACAGTCATTAGAAGAGCAGAGATCATCCTGGGAAAGTATGAAGCATGAAGCTAGTCTTGCTAAGGGAATGGAGAGGAAGGTGACAGTGGCTTAGAAATGAGTGGAGCAAGGAGCAGCACCTAAAACATACAAGTCAAACAGACTTAAATATGTGTAGGAAACACAGAACAGTCACATGGACGATAAAAACTGGAGTGTTATCATCTGTGAGGTCAAGAGAAGTTCAGCGTGGAAGAAAGACACTTGATGTGAACCTAAAGGATGAACTGGGAGGAGGAGCTGGGTGGTTATCTGTCTATAGGGCTGGGGAGAGTTCATGACGAGGACCAAAGTTAGCTGGTTCCGGGTCAGTTAAGGGAGCAACTGATGGCAAGCAGCTGAAGGCAGTAACTGAGGCTGCTACATCAGAAAGTCGGTTCAGAATGAATTAGGATGGAAGTAGCATTGGAATTGGAAGAGCTGGTCTTCTGACAGTGTAAAAATGCTAAAACGCATTTCAGTTGTTCAAATGGAAGTTTCTTGTTTTCTCATATCTGTTCTTGAGTATCTACCAGTGTGCCAGTTTATTAGTATTGAGATTATTAATTTTAAGTATCCGTGTTTGTGGTGTACATGTATATGTATGTTCCCATGACAATGCTAAATTGAGAATATTTTAAAAAGGACCATCCAAGAAAGACTAAGAGAAATAACTGCAAAACTTGTTATTTTCACCATGAGCGCTACAAATGTGTTCTATAATATTATATCACTCTGTATAAAGGCCAGCATCATTATGGGAATAAAGCTGAATTGGCCGTAAGACAGCAATCAGGGCAGACATTCTCCATGTCACCATCCTATAAAGTTTCTAAGAGCTAATTATAATATAATGTGATTTATTGAATTGGAATTTCATCAGTCACGAATTAATTATTGGTAAAAGATCCAAGTAGAGTTTTCTTTTTGTAATTTTTATAAAACACTTCCTTCAGAAACAACACATAGTTGAAAAAGAAATGCTTAAAATACTTTCGAGATTAACAGTTCTTATAGGACTTTCAGGTACTTTGGGTGGAGCCAAGATAAACACTTGCTGTGCCAATTTTAGCTTCCTAATCAGTCATAAAGCAACATCTAGGGTACATTTTGTTATATTAGTATAAGACTTAATATTATTGGAAACTTTTAAAAATTATTTTATAGTTCTTCTTCTTCAGCTTCTACTAAAACAAATTGACTCTTCTGTCAGTCAATGTAGCCACAGTTCTTTGATTACTATAACTTTAAAGAAAAATAAACATCTGTATTAATGAGTCCCACCACAAGTGTCTGACTGGAATGATCTTCTGTCTTCTACTGGTGTGGTAGAGACTGAATCCAGGGTGAGGCCTCCTATATGCTAGGCAGATGCTGTGCATTGTCAGCCTGGATGTGTTGCATTTTAAAATGATGTCTTGTTAGTAGGCATTACTGCCATTACCAGTATTTGCTTGCATTTTCTCATGGTTATCTCCTCATTGCTCACCATTTTCCACTGAACATCTGGGGCTCCACTGGCCAACTTCTCTAATGGTTGAATCCCATTCCAGCTTATTAAAGGGCGGTGGTGACTCACTCCAAGGCATCAACCCACAAGTTAATTGGAATTTGGGCCTCTTGGCATTTCTCTCTTGCTTTGTCCCTAGCAGTGACAACTGCCACTTAAAATGCAAAAAGCTTTAAGAAAGAAAAACACAACTGTGCTTTGGAGAGTGTATTTTTGTATGCTGTCATGTTTGGGAAAGAGAAAGGAAGGGCTGTGAGTGAGAGCAAAATGATTGAAACGTATTTGCCTTGTGTTTTCTTTTATATTCTTGAACATATATAAATAATTTGTTTTTATTGTTTTAGTTCATCGCTTACACCGTGATTCATCTTGATTTACTTCAAAAGGGATTAAGGAACACTTCTGCTGTTTTAGGTTTACTTCACTCCACTAATAGAGTGTGACTCCCTTAGGTCAGCTACAATGTCATATCCTTTTTTGTGGCAAGTAGGACATAGTGGATGTTCAATAGATATGAATGAGTGGGTGTTATTTAAGCATTAGTACAAGAGAAGAGGAGCCAGGTTGGTTCGTGGCTCTGGTTTGATTATAGCTGCAGAGCTGTTGTGGGCTGACTTGTGTCATCCCCCCACCCCAAATATATGCGAAAGTCCCAACTCCTAGCTCCTTCAATAAAACTGGTGATAGAATCTTTACACAGGTAATTAAGTGAAAGTAAGGCCATTAAGGTGGTTACTAATCCAATATGACCAGAGTCCTTGAAAGAACTAGAACTTGGGACATGACAGTTAAAAAGATCCACAGAATGTGGAGGCAGCAGCCACCTACATGCCAAAGAGAAAGCCGGAGGCAGAGCCCTTTCTCCTGGCTCTTAGCAGGAACCCTCCTTGATCTCAGACTCCAGCCTGGAGCACCTTGAGAATGTAAATGCCTGTGTTTAATTTATCCAGTCTGTGCTACTTTGTTACTACAGCCTGGGAAATAATGTAGACGGCTTCTGTGCTTGCATGCAGCAACATCTCAAAGCCTTCATTTGCTTATTCCGAAGACACAGATTTCCCAGCTTAATGTCTAAACCTCCCCACATTTTATGTTTCCGCTAGGCAAGATGTGGGAGAGAAATGGGATAGCTGTTTTTGCCTCCTCTGCCACTTCCCCAGTACAGTACTACAGTGGCAAGCTGCTAAATTCTTAGTTTGATTAAGTTTGTTTGGTTTGACCAAGAGAAAGAGTTTATGGGCTTTTGTGTTCTTAAGGATGCAAGAGCCGCTACCGACAGACCTGGTTGGGTTTTCAAGGTAGAAAATTTAAGACCGAATGCAGTGCTTTCTGGGATGAAGTTAATTCGAGCTAATTGCATTACAGCTGCAGCTCGATATTATCTGCTTTATAATGCCCTTGTTACAGCCAGCAGACGTGGTACAGTGTGTCTTTTGGCTCATGCTCATCTCTTTGATGCTTGCGATACCCTCTGGTCTCCAACCACACTGAGTTGCCTCAGCCATGTCAGCATTTTTTCATTACATGCTTTAGCTATGTGCTATGTAAATCTGTAAATTTTTTGCTACTTTGTTTTTGTTTTAAAATTAAGTCATATTCAAATGGAGCTGTATTTAGTCAGATTTTACAGATTCTTTGCTGAAAACCTAGTTTTGAATATGTACAAGGGAGTTCTTTTCATCATGTGGAGGCAGTTTACCAGAGTTCTGAAAGTGAATATCATTAACTACAGAATGGAATAAAAGTCTTGGTCCCCGAGTGGAGCAAACTTGTGTTTGTCATTCTGCAAAAGAAAAACAGGAACTATGACTTGTGAGAAAGTAAGACTTCTCTCTTGATTTTGGCATAAAACTTCGGTCATAACTTGTGCATCTTTGGAGCACCCTTATTACAGCTATGTGAACAGCCTGGTGAATACTACTGATGTATTTTATTATTATTTGATGCTAAGAATTGAACCTAAAGCTGCTTACTTTGTAAGCTCGTGCAAGCACACATGCCACCAGTGAGCTATATTCTAAGTAATGATGCAGTTTCTTTAGGCCATTTCCTTTCTTTTGTTTCCGACAGAGGAAAATACTAAAACCAAGACTTTCCCCAAAATCATATGCAGCTAAGTGGCAGATCTGAGTTTAATTGAAGACCTCCCCTCTAGTTCTCTACCATGTCCTTTCTGCAGCCCTCTTGTTCTCAGTTTAATTGCCATGAGCAGATCTCTCCACCCGCCCTCTCTTTTTCCTTTCTCCCCTCCTTAATGAAACAAAATAACCACATCAGTTTAGTACACTTGTAATCCTAGCACTTGGGAAGCTGAGTCAGAAGAAATGGGAATTCTAGTTTTAGCCTGGCCTATGTAGGGGCTCTGACTAAAGGATAACTAAATAAAATAAGTCTGGATATAGTTGTTTACACCTGTAAATCTCAGCACTCAGAAGGCTGAGGCAAGAGGTTTGGTGTGTTTAAGGCCAGCCTGAGCTTGATAGAGAGCTAAAGGCCGGTTGGACCTCACAGCAATCAGAAGTGTTTTTGAGGTTATTCTGTTAAGCCAAAACAGTAAAGAAGTTTGCAAAAATATGAAACAATGTCACTCATCTCAATATCATTGTTTTATATTGACATGGAGTGGGCTCAACATTTTATTTTTAAGTGTATACTTAAATATGCTTTTAAAACTATAAATATCAGAATATTAATATATAAGTAGAATTTTCAGTAAACTTTTTTCTGAGACAGGGTTTCTCTGTGCAGCCCTGGCTGTCCTAGACTTGCTTTGTAGACCAGACTGACCTCAAGCTCAAAATGATCTGCCTGCCTCTGCCTCCCTGAGTACTGGGCCACCATGCCTGGTTTCAACAAACTTTTTAAAAAGGGCAACATTTTTTGTGTTTTAGATAGGGTCCTCCTGACAAGTTCTAGGATTACATGTGTGTACTAACATGCCAGCAAAACGTGCTTGAACACACACACACACACACACACACACAGGCACACACAGAGATCATAATCTAATCATGCTGCTAAGCACTTAGAATTATCCTACCACAAAATGGCGGTATCCCTTCGATTGATTTTCTCCTCACTTATCTCTCCCTCTCCCACCCTCGTTGTCTCCTTCAGGACAGAGAGCAGAGCTTACTGTCTTTTTGCCAATAGTGTGAAAGAATAGGAAAGCCTTGCATTATACTCAGTACGCAAGCAATGGCTTGTTGAATTATTAATGTTGCAATTTAAATAGATAGTAATATTGAATTTTGCAAATATAAAAATATGACATGTATTAATCCTTAACATGATCTCCCTGTCTGTTTGTTTTTGCCTGTTCGTAGCCTCTTTCTTTGTTCCCACACTGGGGCTGCCAGCCTATAGTCTGCATAAGCTGTGTGAGCTTGACAGGGGTTGAATGACTGAACTGTCAACCTGAGGCTCTGGTCTAGTGAATATATGAAAAGCATTCCTAATCACTGGGCTGCTTACTATGCATTTACATAACAATCATGTCAGTGAGTACTCTGCAGAGAATTTTTGTAGTTCAATTTCTTTTTACAGCAGCCTCTTAAAATCTGTCAGCAGCCTTTAAGATTTTTGTGTCTTAGTCATTGGAGCTAAATGAAGTTTGTCTGACTGAGATAACACTTGAATTACCTAACATACACTACAGTTATATTTTGTGAACGATGATACAAATATTTTGGAAAAAAATGTTAGTTCATCAAATAATTTCTCTTGCATAGTTCTACCTAATGATATATTTTAAAATACCATTTTATGGTGTTCTTATATTTAAGAAGTATGTAATTTTTATTTCTAATAACAGATTGTCTAAGTGGTTACATATATTAATCAGTCTCTATTGCCATTGGGCGAGGCTTTGTGGCTCACAGATGCAGTGCTAAGGTTCTCCCCAAACATTTTTCCTTGAGAACACACACACCTCATCAGCATGACCCTGGAGTTCTTTCTGGATAGACTGTAAGAAGCTGACAAGCAAAAGGAGACAGCAGAGAGGAATGGTCAGTCACACGGAGGCTGGAAGGGCTTAGTGTGCTTGAGGCAGGATGAAGGAAGTTGAAATCAGTAAATTATGGCCTTTCTGTGGGTGGCTTGGATATGAAGGACCTGGATATGACGGTTGCATATATTTAGAGAGAGCAGGATGTTTCAGTAAGATCAAAATGGCAGCAGTGTGCATGGTGCTCTGCAGAAGGGAGGAGTCCAGGAGCAGGAAGGCTGCATGAGCAACTGTGCAGAGACAATAAAGCGCAGGCTCTCGGAGTTGCTGTGGAGATGGAGAGCAGGTGGCAAATTTGACAAGCATTGTGATGGGTGAAATTTACTCCTTTATTCAGCAGATATTTATTAGATACTGGATGCATTTATGCTAATAATACCTGAGTCTAATTTTGCCTATAATTACTGTCACAATTTCAAGCTTTAAAGTTTTTAAAGAATGTCATATATTGTTATTTAAAATTTTATTTTATTGCGGTGCTAGAGACAGAACCCAGGGCCTGTGCATGCCAAGCAAGCAGTTTCTTAGCTGAGCTATATCTCAAACCCAAATTAGTTGGGTTTTGGGGGTCTTACTTGGGATATAGAGGCAGGTGGATCTCTGTGAGTTTAATGCTAGCCTGGCCTACCATAGTAAGTTCCAAGCCAGCTAAGACTACATAGTGAGACCCTGTCTCAACCACCCAAGCAAGCAACAACAACCAGAAATAAAATATTACTAAAATAATAAAATTATGAACTAGGTGTGGTGATGTCACCTGTAGCCCTGTAATACCAACCCTTGAAAGGCTGAAGCAACAGAATCACTATGAACTCCAGACCAGTCTGGGCTACATGAGACCCTGTCTTAAAGCTGAAAATAAAACATAAAATGACAAATGATTCACCCTGGTAGTAAAGTTCTCAATATTTTTTTCTTGAGGTTTGTGCTTTTAGATGAATGCCATAGGTCCTTCAAAAATGAAAAGCAAGGACTGGAGAGATAGAACAGCAGCTGAGAACACTTGCTGCTCTTCCAGAGACCTTAGTCTGGTTGCCAGCACTCACATTGGGCGGCTCACAGCCACCTTTAACTCCAACTCAAGGGAATCTGATGCCTTCTTCTCACCCTGAAAGCACCCCCCAACATATACAGAAAAAAAAATTTTAAAGGAAAGCACAACATTTTTTTTCTAAATATTTTATAGTTTATTTGATTAATAAATGGGAAGGTGCTACTTAATCTTACAGATAAGTCTTCTGGCAAGAACAAAAAAAAAAAGAAAAGAAAAGAAAAAAGGAAGGAAGTTTCTAACTGGAGAGTAGTACTTAAAGTACTTAAGCAGTACTTAAAGCAAGCTGTTGGATAGTTTAAAAGAAACTGAAAGGTCCTTTTAAATTTAAAGTCATTTTCTCTGCTTAGAGCCAATAACATAAAAAAAGTATGAATCCACTTAATGGCGTTAGCCGTTTTTACAAAATAATGTTTTCCTTAATTAAATGTTGATTAATATATAGTCATTGTATGCTGGGTAATAGAGATAAGGCCTGAATAAGGTTAGGAGTTACAAATCCTCATGTTAAGAATCATTTATGTTTGTTGATGGAAAAGTTAAACATGAACATTTTACAATAAATGTCTTTGTTGACAGTAAGCAAAAAGTAGGACATTCTTCTTACCTTCTATGCTGCTTTGAATGAGAATGGCCCCATATAGGTGCATGTGTTTGAATACTTGGTCCCCTGTTGGTGGAACAGTTTGGGAAGGGTTAGGAGGTGTGATCTTCTTAGAGGAGGTGTGTCACTGGGAATTGGCCTTTGGGTTTCAAAAGACTGGAACAGTTCCCAGTGTGTCATCAAGATGTGAGTGCTCAGTTATTGCTCCAGTGCCATGCCTGCCTACCTGCTACAATGTTCCTTGCCATGATAGTGATGGACTCCTGTCTCTCTGGAACTGTAAGACCCAAATAAACCCTTCCATAAGTTGCCTTGGTCATGGTGTTTTATTACAGCAATAGAAAAGTAGCTAATAAACCTTCATAACTGTAAATGTATTGCCAACATATTTGTTTAAAGGTTTCCCTCCATCAGTGAAAATCTGTCTTCCCTTGATTTCATCCCGTTGTCATTGTTATGTTCCTAGGCCATCAGATTTTGTTTTGGTAATTAATCCTTACAGTTAATGCTTTCCTCTTTGACATTTCTCCTATTTTCTTATTCAGAGATTTCTATTTTATTGTCTCATCTGGATCTCTCATCAGCATAGAACCTTATTCCTTTCCTATATTAACTATATTAGGATATGGATTTTTAACATGAATATTTACTTAGTTTGACACCTCCTGTACTCAGACTATATCCAGTTTGGGTAAAATCATTTGTTACTATTACACTAACAGTTATTATTGGATGACTTTACATGTCTTTAGCTCTGATCCCTACTTTTTCTTTAGGATAAAATTCCTGTATTGGTGATATGGCTCAGTAGGGTAAAAACACTTGCCATTAAGCCCTGTAACCTAAGTTAGATCTCCTGAACCCACATGGTAGAAGGAGAGAACTGACTCTAGCAAGTTGTCTTCTAACCGTCACATATATGCACACAGGCGCGCGCGCGCGCACACACACACACACACACACACACACACACACACACACTTCTTTTTAGGATGACTCTTAAGACTGTGATGTCACCTACCTAGAGATGGTTAGTTAATGACGTAAATGTACTATTAAAACTAAGAAATGGGCTGGGAATGTGGTTCATTTGGAAGAGTGATTACCGAGCATGTATGAAGCCCTGGGCTTGCCCCACAGCAAAACAGAAGCAGATGTGGTTGCATAAGCCCACAATCCCACCGCTTGGAGGTAGAGGCAGGAAGACCAGTTGGAGGATAGCCTAAGAACAGAATCCATGGCCCAAAGTAGCAAAATTTTATGTTTATTTAAGTATTTATCCATGAAACAAGTATTTACATACCTGTTATGTATAAGCCAATGTAACAAGGCTATCTTGTAGCTTAAATGTTGAAAGTATAACTAGGTAAGTACAAAATAAGAGTGATCTGTTTGGTAGCTCTTTTGTTTTGCTTTTAAAAGATCTTGAGGTTTTACTGATTCCAAGCCTAATATGAACTCTTTCTATAAAACTTCGTTGCTAAGGAAAATTACAGAATTTTAGGTTTCCTTGACAGAAGTGTTTTATCCTGTTAGATTTCTCCAGTGTTATTATATTTACACAGATGCTAGATATGGTTACCATTCCTATCCCTTAAGAACCCTTCTTAACAAATTTACCTACCCAAGTCTTACCCTGGTCTCAACTTTTGGATCATAGTTAAACATCTGTTCTAAGGACAGCTAGTCTCTGGATGGCAAGCAGTTATATTCAGGCCCAGCATAAGGAAATCGGGGCCCAACCAGAGACCTATGTAAAGAGTTTAGAATTAGGAAAATGAGACTCATGGGTTTGATGTGGAAGTGCCTGTGAGTTTGGAGAGAAACGCAATGATAAAATAACCATTGTGGGCTCTATATAGCACTTTAGTTAGGGAGCCAGGGAGCAAATGATATGGCACATGAAGTGACAGACAGTGATAACAGAGATCTGGGCTCTAACTATCATGTCCAGTTTCCTCAAGAGGGTAAAGCTACACCTCTGTTCATTGAATGTCTGCAAGAGTCTTTGCAGATAATCTCTCCGAGTAAGCATTCAAGCAGCCTTTCTGGAACTACCTTCAACCTCTTGACCAATTTTCTTTGAGTAAGAGTCACACAGATGTTGAAATGAGCACTTTTTGTTGATATGAGAATAGCACATGCCTCAGGTTTAGCATTTGTTCTAAGAAGCATTCTATGGCCAAGAACATAGCTTAGATGCTAGAAAATCTGCACATCATGTATAGTTCTGGGTATGATCCCCAGACTAAACAAAACCTGGCATGATGGCGCACATCTGTGATCTTAGCCCTTGGGAGGTGGCTAAGACAGGGGGCTTATTCTTGGCTACATGGGGAGTTTTAGGACAGCTGTCTCAACTTCAAAAACCCAAGCATGTCTTTCATACTATGAGGTTGATGATTTTTGGTTTCCTAGTGGCAGAAAATTGTATTTTTTTTTTGTAGTTTTATTATATAATTTCCAAATATGTTGTGATTATCTCCTCTTTCCACTTTCTGGAAGGGTTGTTAAGTCTCAAAATTCAGAGTTTTAATTTAAAGGTATTATGTATAAAATTGTGTGGGTTCTGTCATCAACATAAATTGTCCCTTCAGAAAATATTAACATTTGGAAATTATCTGTGTACTCATATTTTAAGATAGTATGGGTTGAATATGTATATTTTATGGCCTTTCACTTGTATCATTTTCTGAAACATTAAGTTGTTAAAAATTGTCAATGTCCATCAATGTAATGAATTTGTGTATCGCATATTTCATGCTACTCATTTTAATGATTTACATAAGACTATGAAGATACTAAGAACCTTGTAGTTTATGTCCTATTTTTTATGAGTTATACTTAGTCAGTCCTAGAAATGATAAATCTAGCACTGTATTATTGAGAACTTTGTGAACCTTTTTTCTAAATGACCATTTAAAATATTGTTGTTGTTATCATTATTATTTCTCTGTGTGCATGAGTGTGTGTGTGTGTGTGTGTGTGTGTGTTATGCCTGGGTGCCCATGGAGGGCAGAAGAGGTGGTTAGCCCCCTGGGAGCAGGAGTTACAGGCAGTTGTGAGTTGTCTCACATGGATGCTGGGAACTGAACTTGGCCAAGTGCTCTTAACTGCTTAGCCATCTCTAGTCTCTCAATGCCCATTTTATACTGAAGTTCCCAATAAAAATGATTGGGTTTTTGTTTTTTTTAAATTTATTTATTTATTCACTTTACATCCTTATTGCAGCCCCCTCCTCACAGTTTCCCCCACACACACCCCTTTCCCCATCCTCCCCTTTCCTTCAGAGAAAGGGTCCCCCATGGGTACTAACCCACCCTGGCACATTAAGTTGATGCAGAACTAGGCACATCCTCTCCTACTGAGGCCAGACAAGACAGGCCAGTTAGTAGAACAGGATCCTGAGGGAGGCATCACAGTCAGAGAGGGTCTCTGCTCCAGTTGTTGGAGGATCCACATGAAGACCAAGCTGTGCATCTGCTATGTATGTGCAGGGGCCTAGGGCCAGTAGATATATGCTTATTGGTTAGTGGCTTAGTCTCTGTGAGCCCCCATGGGCCAAGGTTAGTTGACTCGGTATGTCTTCTTGTGGAGTCCTTTATGCCTCCAGCTTCCTCAGTCATCCCTCCAACTCTTCCATAGTACTCCATAAGCTCTGTCTAAAGTTTGGCTGTGGGTCTCTGCATCTGTTTCCATCACGTGCTAGGTAAAGCCTCCCAGAGGAGTTATACTAGGTTCCTGTCTGCAATCATAGCAGAGTAACATTGATAGTGTCAGGGATTGGTTCCCTCCCACAGGATGGGTCTCAAGTAGGGCCATTCTTTGGTTGGTCCTACTTTCCCTCAATCATTGCTCCATCGTTGGCCCTGCACATTTTGTAGGTAAGACAAATTTTGGGGTAAAGGTTTTGTGGGTGGGTTGGTATCTTTATTCTTCCACTGGAAGTTCTGCCTGGCTATAGGAAGTGGTCACTTCAGAATCCATATCCCTGCTGCTAGGAGTTTCAGCTAGGGTGACCCCCATAGTTTTAATATGCCTTTTTCTACTTCTAAGTTTTGATGAAATGATACATAGGTATTTCAGTAATGATGATTGTTACTTATTCTATCAACTCTGAATTCCTTATTGTATTGACCTTCAAAAGTCAGTTATGGGGCTCTTCAATAATACCTTGCACAGAGATGGTATGTTATAAATATTAAAGATAGTGTTTTGGCTAGGCATGGTGGCAGACACCTGTGATCTCAGCATTTGAGAGGCAGGGGCAGAAGGATTGCCAGTTTGAGACCAGCCTGAGCTGCATAGCAAGACTCAGAGAGAACACAGAAGAGAGGGTAGGGGTTAGAGGAGGGAGGGTGGCAGAGAGAGACAGAAACAGATAGCCCCAGAGAGGGTCATAATGTTCTGTGTGTATTGCTCCCCAACAAACCACTATCAAAATTAGTGGCTTAGCCCAGCTCTGCTTCCGTGTAGGCTTCACTTGGCAAGGGTGTTTAAGATTGGCTGAGCCTCATGGCTGATAGCTCTGCAGGGCCCCTAGTACTTTTCTGCACAGCCTTCATGGTGCTTTGGGCTTCATTAACGGTGCCCCTGAGTTACATGAGGAGGGACCCCAATGCAAGGGTCCTGATATTGTGTTCACTGTGTTGGTTTGGTCAAAGCAGCTTTAGGACTAGTTCAGATGTCAACATGGCTGTTGAAAACTACTTCTTTCTAACCTCTCATTTAGAGTTCATATCAGATATCCTCTTCCCGGACAAGGTATTTTTCTGAAGTTCTGGGGGATTTGAGAAGAATGGGAGATGGAAATGAGAGGCGTGATTGCCATCTCTCCTTCTATTGTCCTACCTTTCCCAACAGGCACCCTCAGGGCTGGTTGCCATAGCACACTGACATTCCAACATGTTCGTATTTGTCTGTGGACTAGGTAAAATATGTTTTATTCAAAAAATATTTCCTTGAGTTAAAAAAAATATGCTCAAATTTCAGTAACCAGATAAGTGATTTGTCATTATGGAAAGCAAGCTTATACAATGGACATTTAGAAAGATTTCCACACCTCTCCTACTGCTTTTCCTTAGGTGTTGAGCAGTAGTTTCATGGGCAGCCAGCAGCACCCCATCATCTGCTTTTTTATACATTTTAGTCAGCCTCTTACCAGTGAAATCCAGAGATGGAATCAATTTTGTTATGTGACATAATTTGAACAGTTACCTCTACACGATTTTCCTGAGTTTCACCTTGTAACTGTGAGAACATTCTGACAGCACTTAATTAGCTGTCACAATGGGCTCTTCACACAGGGGAGAAGTTTAAAATTTAATGATGTGGGGCTGGTGAGGAGGCTCAGTGGGTAAAGGTGCTTGCTTACAAGCCTGATGACCTGAGTTCAGTCCTTGGAACCCACAGGTTAATTGAGAGACTCTTGCAAGTTGTCCCCTCACCTTCACATGCCCCCCCCCAATAAATTAAAAAAAAAATAATCATGATGGCTCTGTGGTTAAGAGCACTGAATGCCCTTACAGAGGACCTGGGTTCAATTCCCACCACCCACAAGGCAGCTCATGACTGTCTCCAAGATCTGAAACCCTCACACAGACATGCTCATGACTGTCTCCAAGATCTGAAACCCTCACACAGACATAGTTTGGGCAAAATGCCAATGCACATAAAAGAAATATAAATAAATTATTGAAAAAAATTGTGGCACACCAGGTCTTACTATAGATGGTTATGAGCCACCATGTGGTTGCTGGGAATTGAACTCAGGACCTTTGGAAGAATAGTCAGTGTCCTTAACCTCTGAGCCATCTCGCCAGCCCAAAAATTGTGACATAGCACTATCCATGAAGATACTTGATTTTCAAAATAATAAGATATATATAAACATTTTGTCATACTTTATAATGAATACCTCGTGATGAAGTAGGTTATAAGATATTATAATAAGAATGAAAAAATATTAGCTTTATAGTTCAAGTTTTTTATATTCTTCAGTAGGTTGATGATAAAACTGATGAACCAGGCTGCCTCTGTCTTAGACTTGAAAGGCATTTTATAGTAAAAAGAAAGTAGGTTCATTCCTGTTCATTCATGATTAAATCTCTGCTTCTCAAGGATTGGGTTCTGCCCCACCTGTAACCTTAACTACAAATGGTTCTGTACTACATGGTCCAGGAAATGACAACCAGGTCTTTGTTTCAAGGGTTGTTATCACCATCTTGCAACCCTACCTTTGTTTCAAAAGGTTGTTATGACTACTTTGCTATGCTGCTCCTGTACCCCACATATTTGCCTGTCAAATCCTTCATTTGGAAATCCCTTTGCCTTATTTTGCTTATGTCTAATGCTGACTTTTTGAAGGGAAGCGTAGGCAGCCCATGTACACAAATGAAAAAGCTTGTTTTAATTAATTGCTTACTTTAATTAATTTGACCATGATTTTGGTTGGTGGTCTTTGGGATTAACAAAAACAATTATAATGCTGTATATCTTTGGAGACAACACTTTTTAAATTCAATTTTTATTTTTTATATTAATTACAGTTTATTCACTTTGTGTCCCAGCTGTAGCCCCCTCTCTCATTCCTTCCCAATCCCACACTCTTTCATCTCCTCCCATTCCCCTCTCCAAGTCCACTGTTAGGGGTGGTCCTCCTCACCTTTCATCTGACCCTAGTATATCAGATCTCATCAGGACTGGCTGCATTGTCCTTCTCTGTGGCCTGGCAAGGCTGCTCCCCCGTCAGGAGGCGAGGGTCAAAGAGCCTACCACTGAGTTCATGTCAGAGACAGTCCCTGTTCCCTTTACTAGGGTACCCACTTGGAGACTGAGCTGCCATAGGCTACATCTGTGCAGGGGTTCTAGGTTATATCCATGAATGGTCCTTGGTTAGAGTATCAGTCTCAGAAAAGACCCCTGTGCCCAGATATTTTGGTTCTGGGCAAAATATTGTGGAGCTCCTGACCTCTCCAGGTCCTACTATTTCCTCCTCCTTTCATAGGATTCCTTGCACTCTGCCCAAAGTTTGGTTAAGAGTCTCAGCATCTGCTTTGATACACTGCTGGGTAGAGTCTTTCAGAGGCCCTCTGTGGTAGGCTCCTGTCCTGTTTCCTGTTTTCTCCTTCTTCCAATGTCCAGCCCATTTGTCTTTCTGAGTGAGAGTTGATCATCTTACCCAAGGTCCTCCCTCTTGCTTAGCTTCTTTAGGTGTACAGATTTTAGTATGTTTCTCCTGTACTATAGGTCTAGTATCTGCTTATAAGTGAGTATATACTGGGTGTGTCTTTCTGCTTTTGGGATGCCTCACTCAGGATGATCTTTTCTAGATCCCACCATTTGCCTGCAAATTTCATGATTTCCTTGTTTGTAATTGCTGAGTAATATTCCATTGTGTAAATATACCACAATTTTTGTATCCATTGCTCAACTGAGGGGCATCTGGGTTGTTTCCAGGTTCTGGCTATTACGAATAAAGCTGCTAAGAACATGGTTGAACGAATGTCCTTGTTGTGTCCTTGAGCATACTTTGGATATATGCCTAGGAGTGGAATAGCTGGATCTTGAGGTAGCGCTATTCCTAATGAGACGACACTTTTAAATGATGAATTTTGGTCATTATTATGGTTAAAACAAGAATATAGTATGGGAATGGAATCCAGTGACAGATTTGGGAAGATTTTATTATGTTAGAAATATAACAGTTATTTCATAGACTACACTTGTTAAATGCCACTTAGAATCTTACTGTACTGTCTAAAATAATTTTAACTACTGTGCTCTAGAACATATTTAAGAAAAATAGGAAGTTAGTTACCCAGCAGGAAACTGTATTTCAATTTTGTTCCTTTTACCTTTGAAAAGAATAAAGCATTTAAAAAATGTAAGAGTATATTTTGAGTACTGCTTGATATATCCAGCTTTGTGGAGAACTGACAGTTACATAATCAAGGCATTGCTGTGGTGCTAATAGGCTCCATATTCAGTAGGCAGTGCAGGGGTGGAGTAGCAAATGTGGAGAGTCTCTTACTGCTTGCTGGTAGACAGAAACTCTCTAAGTCATTGTTTTATTGTGTAGTCACTTTCTATTTTGCCCTATTATTCATTAGTAATGCCTTTAATTGTAACTGTGGCTCATCTTGGAGCCTGGGTCTAATGGGAAAAATTGTTTAAATCAATGACATAATATTATGAATGTGGGGTAAGGACAAAGAAAAGTTTTAGTCAGTCACAAAACTGGTGATTGTTTTTTTTGTTACTTTAACTATGTATCTTTTGTTTTATAGAATTAGTCTTTCCTATAAAACACATTAATTATTTAGGTCTCATTTTTAGTGTTAATATGCCTTTTATTATTTTAAAGTCAGAGTTTCTCTGTGTAGCCCTGGATGTTCTGGAACTCACTCTGTAGACCAGGCTGGCCTTGAACTCAGAGATCTGCTCACCTCCTGAGTGCTGGGATTAAAAGTGTGTACCACCATTATGATGATTTTTTTAAAGGTTACCTTGATACAAATAGGAGAGGAAGAAGTAAAAAGTACCTTTATTTGCAGATTGGTTTTATACATAAAATACCCTGAAAAGAAATCCACCAGGAAAATTTTACAACTGATAAACACTTTCAGCAACGTAGCAGGACACAAAATTAATATACAAAAGTCACTAGCCTTCTTACATGCAAATGACAAACAGACTGAGAAAGAAATCAGGGAGACAATAGACTCTCACAATAGTCTAAAAAATATTTTGGGAAAACTAAGTAACCAAGTGAAGACTTGTATGATAAAAACTTTTAAAGAAGACATTAGATATGGGAAGATCTCCCATGACTCATGGATTGGTAGGATTAATATAGTGAAAATGGACATCCTGCCAAAAGCAATCTACAGATTTAATGCAATTGTTGCCAAAATTCCAACACAATTCTTCACAGAAATTGAAAGGAAAACTTTCAGATTCATGTGGAAATACACACATACATGCACATGCACAGGATAGGTAAAACCCTCCTGAATGATAAAAGAGCTGCTGGAGATATCACCATTCTCAATCTGAAATTGTGCTACAGAGCTATAATAATAAAAAGAACATGGTATTAGCATAAAAACAAACACATTGATCAGTGGATCAAATTGCAGACCCAGACATAAGACCACACACCTATGGACACCTGAATGTTGAAAAAAATATCTTCCCAAGTGGGTTCCATAGTAATAGGAGCAGAGACTGTCTCTGACATGAATTGATTGGCCTGCTCTTTAATTACCTCCCCCAGAGGGGGGAGCAGCATTACCAGTCCACAGAAGAAGATAATGCAGCCACTCCTGATGAGACCTAATTGACTAGGATCAGAAAAAAGGAAAAGAAGACCTCCCCTATCAGTGGACTTGGGAAGGGGCATGCATGCAGAGGGTGGAGGAAGGGAGGGATTGGGACGGGACTAGAGGGAGGGAGCCACGGGGGGGATACAAAGTGAATAAAGTGTAATTAATAAAGAATTTTTTAAAAATGCAACACAATCTAAAAAAAAAAAAGAGTATCTTCAGTGAATGGTACTAGTCCACCTGGATGAGTGCATGTAGAAAAATGCAAATAGGTCCATGTTTATCACCTTTTACAAACCTCTACTCCAAATGACTTAAGGACCTCAACTTAAGACCTAGTTCCCTGAATCTTACAGAAAGAAAACAATTTTGAACTCATTGGCATAGGAAGTAACTTTCTGAACAGGACATCGATGACCAGTCACTAAGAACAGAATTTAAGAAATTCTCAAGAAGCTGAAAATATGCATTTTGGAGAAGGGTATCATAATTTTATAGTTGGGGTCGCCACAACAGGAGGAACTGTAATAAAGAGTCATAGTATCGGGAAGGTTGAGAAACATTGTAATAGAGGCTTAGTATATAAAATATATGAATTACTAAAAAATACTGGACATCAAGAAAACAATCCAATTTTTAAAATGGGTTACAGGCCAGGCACGGTGGCACATACCTGTAATCCCAGCACCCAAGGTGGAAGAGACAGGTGTATTTTTGTGAATTCGAGGCCAGCCTGGTCTACAAAGTGAGTCCAGGACAGTCAAGACTACACAGAGAAAGTCCAGAACAGTCAAAACTGCACAGAGAAACCCTGTCTTGGAAGAAGAAGAAAAAAGTTACAGAACTAAGCAGAGAGTTCTTAAAAGAAGAAACACAAATGACTGAGAAACAAAAATGTTTAGCATACTTAGTCATCAGGGAAATGCAAATTAAAACTATTTTCAGATTGAATGGCCAAATCAATGGCCAATATCAATAAAACAAATGAGTTCATACTGGTGAGGATGTCAGGGAAGGGGAATACTTATTTGTTGCTGGTGGGGAATGGAATCCAGTACAGTAGTTCTTCAGCAGGGAATAGATCTACCTCAAATCCAGCTGTCATTCTTGGGATATGCCCAAAGGACAAGACATTCAATTCTACAGATACTTGCTCAGTTATTTTCATCGATGATCTCTTTATAATAGCTAAGAAATGGAAACAACCTAAATGTCTTTCAATTGACAAATGGATAATGAAAATGTGATAAATGTATACTATGGAATACTATTCAGCTATAAAGAAAAAAATGAAATCATGAACTTTGGTAGATAAATGGATAGAACTAGAAAAGATCAGATAAAGTAACCCAGAAAGATGCATGTTCTCTTTTTGGAGGTTCCTAGCTCTAAATCTTCACATGTGAGTACAGCCTGTAGTAACTACAGAAACCAGGAAAGTAAAACAGAACATTGCCAGGATAAAGAGGTTGGGGAACAACAGAGAGAGAAAAGGCAGGGTACAAGTCACTTGATCAAGGAAATAGGAAAGAGGGGCTCTTTAGGGAGAGGGAAGGGGGTACGTACAGAAGAAGGGGGAGGGGGTAAAGTGGAATAGAATTAGCAGGACCTAAGAGATCTGGCATGGGAAAGGGGGCCTCTTTAGGGAAAAGAAGGATATAATATAAATATATTAATAGTATAACAATAAGGATGTCAGACAAAAACTACCTGGAATCATGTTATTAACTGTTAACCTGAAAAAAACTATAATATATGTAATTCTGTGTATTAATATATTACATCTATAATTTTAATGAACTTTTCTAATATGAGTTGGTGATGCTCCCTCCAAGAGTCAAAGACCACCTAACAAATACCAGGCATGAGGAACCCTCTTTTGAGTTGTTGACCAGAGCTGTCCAAGACACTCCCAAAATATACAATTGTTGTTGCCCTTGATTGCTGCCCAGAGATGAAAGTTAAGTCCCTATTGCTGAAGACACCATGAACTTCAGAAACAGGGCCCAGAGACCCTGACCTGGAACTGACTTGGATACTTCCTTCCTGAGGACTAGCTTTCAAGGAACCAGTAGGTACCATTTAAGCTTCTAAATGAGGGAGCCAGCCAATTGTCCTACCCAGCTGTAACACCTATGAGCCATAGCAACCAGCATGGCACAATAACCTAAGGGTGCAGTGGTGGCACACATAGATTGGCAGTAACCAACAGTATTCTACTTGTTTCTAAGACCTCCTCAACAAAACAGAAATCACGCCTAGTACTGCAACCTTAGCTAACTACTAAGTGAGACCATGGATATTAGAGGAAAATCTACAAGCACCACTTTACTAAACCAGCATAATGACTGACAACACTATAAATATTTGTCCTTATACTCACAGATAAGTATAGGATTCACCCCTCATCAAGGAGACTTCTCTTTGCAACAAGATGGAGACCACAGCAGGAAACCACAAGCAATCAAAATGCAGAGTTGTGGGTCCCAGTCCCAATGGGTACATGCACAAGACATCCCACACCGAAGGCTCAGGGAACATTGTAGAAGAGGTGGAAAGTTTAAAAGGCCTAGAGGATCAGGGAGTTTGCTGTGAGACTCTGTCTCCTAAAAATGTCAGAAGTCATAAAGACCCATAAAGTCTTACCAACATGACTGCCCAAATGTGAGCTGAACAAGGCTGACCCCAATGGACATGCCAAAGGGTGAGGGAAAAGCCCATGAGGCCTCAACCTTACAAAGGACTGTAGGCCACCAAAGAAAGCTGGAAACTGCAGAGATGGTCCTCCCAAGGGAAGAGCACATCAGCTGGTTGTGCAAAATGGTGAGCCTTGAAAACATACATACAAGTAACATAAACAGACTATAGTCAGGGTACATTTAGGAGTGTATCTGTGTACCATATGCACATACGTGTACAATAACAACTGAGGAAAGAGACCCTGAACTTGAGCAGTGGAGAGAGGAAAATGAAAGAAGAAATGTTGTGATTATAATCTCAAAAAATTTCCAAAAGTTTTTAAAAATCACCTTGCAATGATTTAAAAAAAACCTGTGGATTTGGTTTCTTCAAAGCTTTACTAAGCTGTAATTGACAACACTGTGTCTGTTGCACTCAGGAGGCAGAGGCAGCAGGGTTCTGACTGTGAGGTCAGCCTCAGCCAGGCTTCATCTCAAAAAAGATACCTATGTTTATCATGTACACCATGTTTCAGATTGGTGTTTGTTTGTTCATTTGTTTGTTTTTACTTTTGATGAAAGGTCTTGCTGTGTAGCCCAAGATTGCTTTGGGTTCACTATTCAACCCAGGCTAGCTTTGAATTTTCCTATCTCCGCCTCCCAAGTGCTGGTATTACAAGCTTGACCTACATAATGTTTTGATATGTCTACATTCTAAAGTGATTAAATCAAACAGATTACTCCTTCCATCACTTCACATACTTGTTTTTGTATGTATGGTGAAAACTTTATTTCCTCTCTTTTTTTTAATTAAATTTTTATTTTTTTATATTAGTTACAGTTTATTTACTTTGTATCCCATTTGTAGCCCCCTTCCTCATGGTAAGAACTTTTAAGATCTACTCTCTTGGCAGTTTTCATGTGTGCACATTAGAAAGCCAGAATATATTCACCTTATCCAACATCCTCCCCACACACACCCCCAACTGCTCAGTCATTGTCATTCTATTCTGATCTGCTTTTGAGGTTGGCTTATTTGCTTTTGTATACATGACTTATTTCTTAACATAGTATCCACCAGGAACTGAATTGACTTCATAATTTAAAATTATTGTGGGTTCTGAGTGTTGTGGTGTACACCTGTAATCTCAGTACTTGGAAAACTGAGGCAAGAGAGTGGCTAAGAGTTTGATGCCAGTATGGGTTATGTAATGAATTCAAATCTAGTCTGAGCTACATAGCAAGACATAAATAAAATAATAATAATAATAATAATAAACCGCAAGAGGAAAAAAGCTTACAGAAGATAAAAAGTTATTTGGGGCTCACCATCGTGGTGGGGAACATGGCAGCAGACAGGCAGTCAAGGAGCTGGAACAGCAGCTGAGAGCTCACATCTCAACCCATAAACAGGAAGCAGAGACAGTTAACTTAAAATGGCAGTTATCTTTTGAAACCTCCAAGCTTTCCTCCCTGTGATTTACTTCCTTCAGCAAAGCCACGCCTCCTAGTCCTCCCCCTGGTCCTCCCCAGTTACCAACTGGAGACAAGTGTTCAAATGCCAGAAATGTATGGGGGACATCTTATTCAAAGTAGCATATGTGGTATTATCTGTTTCATTCTAGCTATATTTTGTGTTTGTGTGTGTGTGTGTGTGTGAGAGAGAGAGAGAGAGAGAATTGAGGTCACATATTCTATGGTCCTTACATATTCTGTGATATCTGTGTGTTTGTAGGTCCATTTCTGACCTGCTCTGCTCTGGTCTCTTGGCATATTTTTCCATCCCTCTGAGCATACCATGTTGGTTTAGCTGTAGAGTTTGTTAAGTTTTACAGTAAACTCTGCTGTCTGGAAGTCCAGGTCTTCAAGACAGCTTTGACTATTCTATGCCTTTTGCACATCCTATTGATTCTTAATAGTGTAAAAAGTAGTCTTAATTTTAAATTCACTTGTTTTGAATTTTTATGAAAAAAAATTTACCACCCATTATTTATAATGGATGCATTATGGCCTATTTGCAATAATGCATTTATCATTTATTAAGCAGTAGAATAGAAAAAGAAAGTGCATATTTGCTTTGTTTCACAAATATATACTTAAAGGATGTATAATGTCAGTAGGTAGAGGGTAGAGGTGGAAAGAAAACAAGAATGTAAAGTAGCTGAGCATGTGGCTTAACACGTGCCTGTAATTCCAGCCCTGCTCAAACAGGAAGAGTGTGCATTTGAGGGCAGCTGGGTTATGTAATGAGACCCTGTCTAAAAAACAAGTAGCCAACCAACCAACCAACCAACCGAGACAAAACAAAAACAAAACAGCCCAGCGACAACACACACACACAAATGTATCCTGAAGCAACAGATAAAGTTTAACTTGTCTTTTTGGTAGACAGAGTTGGGACAGAAGCTCTACTATCAACCTTATTAGAATCAAGATAATCAGTTACAATTTACAGGAATCAATATAGATGTAACCCATCTGCTTTAAAGGAGAGTCTTCCCAATACTGGGAGCTGAAGATACAATTTTTTTTTTCTTTTATTGAATTCTAAAGGCAATAACCTGATCCAGCAATGCTTTGGGTAATATTTGAACATTATTTCAAAACTCCGTTTATCGAGACAATTCTGTGAAATCAACAACACAGTAAAAAAAAAAAATTCTGATAGCCTTGACTTGATCCAAGGATAGTGGTCTTCTTTTTTTTTTTTTATTAAAAAACTAAGATATCTATCACTAAAGTTACCATGAATTAATATATTTGTTGGCAAGAACCTGTGTTTTTCACTTAGATTTGTCTGTAGACTTTGATAGATAGTGGAGCAAAGGTTCTGTGAGTTTGTGGTATTCTTTATTACTGAGTAAAAGTAATGAGTGTTTTTATTTGCATTGTGAAATTTAATCCTCAGAACAATCCCTTTGAATGGGGTGTGTGGTTATCATTTCTTCAGAAGTGAGGCAAATGCCTTGCCAAAGTCATGCAACAAGTAAGCAGTGGAACCGGAACTCAGCTTCTGACAGTCCAGCTTCACTTCCTGCTACGTTTACGTTACTGATTAGAACCTACTCTAAGTCAGATGTGTGCCAGACTCGGGCCACTCAGAGTTTGAATAGACTCACTGTTTTCCCTCAGGAAACATGTCTAAGTCTACTGTACAGATAGATGGATGAAGGGAGAAGATTGTACCTTAACGAAGGTTTTGTATGCGATAGAAATTTTTGCATTTTCTTTCACTGTATGCATCGTATTTATGCTTAGGTAAAGTCAGCCTTCTGAGTAATCATTCTTGTATAGCCTTATCTTGAATATTATCACTTGTCTGTAAAAAATTTTTTTTCTAGATACTAAACTATCCAAAGAAGTGCCGCCCCCAAAGGGGGGATGTTCCTCCTCCAAAGCCCCTCCCATTCTCTGGAGTTCCTTTTCACATTTTCTTTATATAAGAGGGAAGATTGGAAGGAGGGAGGGGAGAGAAAGAGAGACAGAGTACAAATGGCTTGCTTAGTTAGTAAAATATATGCAAAGCAATTTAATGTTTTCTGTAAAGTCACTTGTGGGTAGATCTGTTTTCATAATTTATTTTCTAGTCTTTTTCACAATTTTAAGATGCTTTTTTGAAATTATGTAATTAAAAGTAAAGAGTTTTTTAATGTTTTACGACTGCATTCCTGAAAGCTGAATGAAAATTGTAGAGGCAGTTGTATTATTTTATGATATTTATATTTTTGTTAGAATCTTGCATCAAGGTTTGCTTGTGGACATTGGTTTTTAAATGAATGCACTAATGTTTGCAACTAATTTCCCAATTAAGGAGTAACTAACTATAGGAACACCTCTATAAATTAATTCAACTATTTCACACTTTTCTGTGTCCATTTTCAGGTTGAAGGTGTGGAACAAATGTGGAAAGATGTTCACCTCAGAGATAGGGGCTGTGGAGGAGTGGCTGTCAGAGTTTAAGGTAATGGCGACTCTTCTAATACAGTGATGTTTTCAAAACAGTTTGTCTGGATTTAAGTTCGAGTGGGCTTTTTATATTTTATGTGACTAACATGCTAAATCACTGTGGAAAAAGAATGTTGGCCTGTATCGTAGTAGGGAGCTATTTATGCACAGTAATCTTTTGTGGGAGATTAATTCCTTTTCCCCAAGTGGCTCAAAGAACTTATTCATCTGTTTATTCTCTTCCTTCCATGTGACATTGCCGTAGTCATGAATGTTGATGTCACCCTCCAGTGATCATCAGTTGAGCCATTGTCAGAAATGGGGTGGGAAATAGTGGAACTGGGCAAGATTGACAGAAAGCAGAGGGCAGCAAGCTATTTACTTAGTCTTCACCAAAGGATCTCTGTCTAGATGGCTGGCCTAGGAGCTGTGCCAGGAGAGTGTAATCCTTGACTTGTTGGTGAAGAAAATAAAGCTGGTGAAGAAAATAAAGCTTAGGTTTTGTGGCCTCGTGGAGTCTTCTCTGTGGTAGCTAACACTGTATTCCTTAAATCAGCTAGTTACTTTGAGTCCTGTCCTTGACACTTCATGATCCTAAACCACAGATGTGAAGAGATTGGGCAGTAAATGTCATGTTGGTGTTTGTCTGTGCTAATGAGCCCCAGACACTGGGACAGATTTCTAATCTTATAACTCCAAGCTTCTTGGCTTGCTCCAGGGAAGGAGATAGTCCAATAGTTCAACAGTGGTATCATCAAACAAAGGAAGAGATAAAGTTTGGATAGCATCTGGAGGGAAGGCATTTTAGGTGAAATTTAAATGAAGCCGTATTTTGATAGGCTCAGAACAAAGCAGGGCTGTGTGTAATGAGCTTTATATCTAGTCTGGACTTGAAAGTGGACTCAGGCTCCTGCTGTCTTGAAAACTAATGTTAGTGTAGATTTGTAATATTTTCAATCTCTTGGTCTGATGCTCCAGGCAAGAGAGGCATTTGTCTTTCTTCCTGACACATTTCAAGTGACAATGTTTGGATGATCTGTGAATTTAGACAGGGCTTCTCAGTGAGTAAGAATACAACAGTCACTCAGAGAAGGAGCTGCAGTTCTGCCCCTGTTCACCTGCTGGCTTTATCTGCTCTGTCATCTAATTCTTGTGAATGCTGGACAGGCTTTCTTACTTACAAATTGAGTATCCTTCTTTGAATTTCCTAATTCATCATGAAGCAGTGTGGAATGCTATAAAAGTACACAATATAGCACTTTTTAAAAATTTTAATATCTGAATTAAATTTTATATGTGCTTCCCTCTTGTGCTTTGTAAATGATCAAAGTTTTTAAGCTTTTCTTCTGCTTCAAAGGTATTTATAATATATTTTGCTCTACATTGTCATGATCTGGAGTGAGGGCCGTTGATGAAACTTTTCTGATTTAACAGTTGAAAACCATTTCTTGTAGGTCATTCTCATGTCAAATGTTGAAAGGCCAACATAGCCAGTTACTGATTCCTTAAGATGGAGTGTACAAAGAAGACATGTTAAATATTGGCCTTGGGGGAAGGTCAATGATTACGATAAATGATTAAATATCATGATGTCTGTGCTGGTTAGACTTTATGTCAGTTTGACAGGAACTGTAGTCATCTGAGAGAAGGAAACCTCAATTGAAAATATCTCCAATAAATTGGGCTGTGGAGCCAGGCATGGTGGCTCACACCTTTAATCCCAGCACTCAGGAGGCAGACATAGGCAAATTGAGGCAAACCTGGTCTTCAGAGTGAGTGCAAGACACCCACCCATGGCTACGCAGAGAAACCCTGTCTTGAAAAACAAAAACCAGAAACCAAATAAAACCAAAAAAGATTGGGCTTGGGGCCAGCCTATAGAGCATTTTAATTAGTGATTGATAGGGAAGGCCCAGCCCATTGTGGGTGGTACAGTCCCTGGACTGGTGGGCCTAGGATCTATAAGAAAGCAGGCTGAGCAAGCCATGTAGAGCAAGCCAGGAAGCACCACTCTTCCATGGCCTCTGCATCAGCTCCTGCCTCTGGTTCATAAACAGCCATATGAAAGTATAAGCCAAATAAACCCTTTATGTCTTAGTTTGGGTTTTATTGATATGAAGAGACACCACAACCAAGCAACTCTTATAAAGGAAAACATTTAATTTGGGGTTGGCTTACAGTTTCAGAGGTTTAGTCCATTACCAATGTAGTGGGAAGCATGGCAGTGTCCAGGAAGACATGGAGAAGTTCTGAGAGTTCTCTGTCTTGATCCACAGTCAGCAAGGAGGAGAGTGGATATGTTTCACTCTAGGCATAGCTTGAATTCTGACAATCTCAAAGCCCCACCTCTGCAGTGACACACTTTCTCTAACAAGCCCAGACTTCTTCCAATAAGGCCACACTTCCTAATAGTGCCACGAACTATGGCCACACATTCAAACACATGAGTCTAGGGGGCCATTTCTATTCAAGCCACCACACCTTCCCAACTTACTAAGGTCATGGTGTGTTTTCACAGCTATAGAAACACTAAGACAATGCCTATCTGCTAATTCTTTCCCATTCTTGCCTAGAGTCCAGATACCTAGGAGACACAGTAGAGAGGAGAGAGCGGGCAGGGCAGCAGTGTTGGCAGTAGTGTGCCCCAGTGTCTGAGGGAACAGAGTAGTTATCTGGTTAGTAAGAAGTGATGTAAAGCCAGCTGGAAAGGCTGCGTTGGTAGGCTAGTGCCGTCGAGTAAATAAATGCATATATTAAGGATGTAGGAATTCGATTTCCCTCTGGGAAAGGCATCGCAAGCCTGGAATTGGGATTTTTGATAGGAAATCATGGAGTGGAGTTAGAGCAGAGTTGGAAGACTGAGTGTGAAGCATGGTTTCTAGAGATGTGTCAGATACATACATGCATATGTACATTTCCTGATGCTGCTCCCAGAGGACCTGTAGGTACTGGCACCCTCTCACACAGCAGGGTGGCAAGCACCTAGGTCTTCTTTTCTAAATACTGTCTTTCACTAAAAGAAATTAAGAGTATGAAAACACAAAAGTGTCATCTAAGTAATGCTTTGTCAGTAAGGCACATTGCTATGGCATAGCAACATTTTGTGAAATGTAAAAAATTTAATGCAAAGATAAGGAAACTTTTCCATTGGGAGAAAGGAGTGAAGGAATCATAGGCCACATGAAACAAAAAGTCATTTTAGTTTCTCCTTGCTCAAATTAAATTTACCAAAATTCCAATGAATTTGTTTTTGTGATGTTTAATTTGCCTTCAAATTTATATTATTACCAATTCAAGGAAAGGAATTTCCTATCTCTTGCTTAATTTGGTGGGCATTCCCCATCTGTTAATGTGTGTTGACAAGAAAGCAAGATTATCAGCAGTGAGCCATGTAACACAAGGTAGAAGAATGCTTAGGAACACACATGCTAAGAGCTCTTGGAATGAGACTACCGTTTCAGTCTATGGTGTAAGACTGCATGTTTTAGTTAAGAACCTAAGAAAGAAAATATGTTTAGATTTTTAATTTTCAGTGTGTGTTACATGCACACACATGTATACAATGCACTCAAAAAAAAAAAAATCTGATGCCTTAGAAATGGTTGTGAGCCAGCAATGGATTCTGGGGATAGAACTCTGGTTCTTAAGAAGAAAAGCAAGTGTTCTTAACCGCTGATCTATCTCCCTAGCCCCCTCCCCCTGGTTTTTGTTTATTTTTAAAAATCCTGCTTGTTTGCTTGTTTTGATTTTTTTTTTTTAAGTAGCACAACTATGGCAGCGTTATTGTAATTGACTGAGTGGGCTGAGAGTTAGCAACCTGTTGATTGGATCCCAGTTCTAGTAGGTAGTTTTACTGAGTGGATCATTACAGCTCAATCAACAGCATCAGAAAGTTTGAAGTAATCTGTAGAGGTGACCTTAGCTCCATGTGTCCTGGTCACAGTGTGAGCTCCTACTTTCACAGTCTGACTCAATAGCCTCTGAAACTCAGAGACAATGCAGTTTGCTTCCTGTAAAGTTTTATCTAAACATTTACACGCAATATAAACAGGTGTAAAAGTTTTTCTAGTGGCTGGAGAGATAGTTAGGGCTTGGGTGAGGGTAGGGGTAAAAGTACTTGCTACCAAGTCTAATGACCTGAGTTTGATCCCTGGAACCCACAGAGAGGACCGAGTTGTTTTCTGACCTACACATACACACGCTAAAATAAGTAAATAAATATATATAAATGGGAAAGTTTTAAAAATTAAAAAAAATCCTTTTAGAAAGGCATTTAGTCTCTGAAGTAGCTAATTATTGATAGTATTTTTAATAGATTAACAAGGTGATTAAACCCGTTTCATGAGTAGTTAATATTTTCAATGACTTATTTGTAAAAACAAGTTCAGATTGCTTTGTGTTTTTCTTAATGTTGTGCGTATATTGTCTAACAGATTCCAGACCTTAATTTTTTCAATTTTCTGGTATTCACTGAATCTCAATATGTGGCTCAAAATTTTATTTTAATGTGTGAAGTTGTTGAATGGGGTTTTTCTGTTTATTGATTCTTCACCCATCTGCCCATCTTCATTAATTCTCTTCCACCCAATCCATATTACCTCCTTACATTTTAAACGCCATCTGCCAAATGGAACTTTAGTATGAAGCATCTGTTTTCTTAAATTGCCAAGAATAATTTCAACATGATTTTTTATTTTTGTCTCCATTTCTTCCTTTTGTAACATGAGAAACCTTAGCTGGTGATTGAGAAAGCCAACAGTACTTGAGTTCATCTGGTTCTTTAAGATCAATTTTTCAAAGCACCATTTGTTTTGTTTTACTTTTTATATTTTCATTTTATGCATATGGATGTTTCATCTGTCTGCATGTCCGTGTACCATGTGCAAAGGCCAAAAGAGGAAGTGGGACTGGGGTTACACATAGCTGTGAACCCCGGTATAGGTGCTGAGGCTAGGAATTGATCCCCGGTCCTCTGGAAGACCAGCCAGTGCATTTAATGCTGAGCCGTCTCTCCTGTCTCCTACCCAAAGCATAAAGCACTATAAGCACAATAGTTATACCCTTCTTTTCTATAGAAAGGTGACTTTCCGGACATCTATACATTTTGAGCTGAGGATGATAACTATCTGATGTTAGAGGCATTTTTTTCTCATTTCGCAGCAGCAGCCCCAGGACACTTTACAGACTTTGAGGTTTCAGAAAAAAGATGTTCTTTTGTCTCTGGCTATTTCTTTTTCTCTTTTAAAAATATTTTATTTAATATTCATATATACGTATGTGTTTTGATCAAACCATTCTACCCTTTTCCTTTTAATTCCTTTCCTAACCTTCCCCCTCACTTTTCTCTCCCAATTTTTTAAAAAACATAAAAAAGAATCCACTGGCTCAATGTATTGCCGTCTATGTGTGCATGGATGTGTGACCGTCTACTGGAGCACAGGTGACCCCTCAGGCCTGCATTCCTGAAGAAAATCCACCTTCTCACACCCCAGCAGTCATTAGTTGCCAAGAGCACCTCAGACAGAGGTGGACTTCATGGACCCTCCCCTGTCTCGGCTGGGACTTAGGCTGCTTGATCTTGTGCCAATCTTGTGCAGCCCCGATGCTGTGAGTTCATGTGTGCAACTGAGCTGTCGTGTCTGACAAATACTGTTTCATTCCAGACATCTACTCCCTCTGGCTCTTCTAGTCATTATTATAGCTTATAGCATTCACAAGTAAGACTATTGATGACATCTCACCCTGGTAGGATGCATAGAGCCTTCCATCACTGTGAAAGCTAGTTGGTAAAGAAGAAGCTTCTAGGGTGGTACCAGCTTAATTTTTCCATGTCAGGTGTGTGGTATCTTTAGCAGTAGGGTTTTACCCCAAGTTCTGGAGGGTCACCAAGAACAATGGCAAAAACCAACGAACAAGCAAAAAACAACCCTAGAATTTGGAGGGAGGGTGTTTATGAGACTCTACTGAATAACAACTCAGAAAGAGGTAGCCCATACCCTGTACTGGGCTTTTTCTTTGATAGGTCTCTAGGGGTATCATTGTCTCCCGATATACGGTAACTCGTTTTATATATGTATGTATATTTCAGGAAACCTCTGTGGTAGTCGGTTTCCGTAAGACGTTTCAAGGCATTTAGTGTTAGAATTAAATGGAGGTGGGGGTGGGAGGGCAGGGTAGAAGAGGGGGGTATGGGAAAGGGGAATGCTAGAAGTCTTTAGCTAATTTCACAGAAAATGTGTGTGTCCATATAGACTATCTAGTATGCTTTATACATATCTTTAGGCTTGTTTTATTTAGGAGATTAGAAAGCTGAGACTTATTTGATTATCACTCCCTTTAACATAAATTTTTCCAGTGTTAGGTTTCCCTTGATTATATGATAGAAATGGAATGTTGCCTGGAGGTCTTTTGTTACTATTGAAATATTGAAGACTGCCCTAATCTCTGCCTTATGTAGCAGTGCAGTGAAACTGCTTTTGTTGTGGTGGCAGTTGCTGCTATTGTTCTGGAGAATGGTGGAAGGTTCCCAAGTGATTCACATTAACTTGCCATGCTGTAAACAAAACTCTTATTAAATTAGAAAAACCTATTTACTTACATGTCTTCAGGCAAAATATGACCTGTTTTCAAAGAATCTTCCCAAGTACAGACAATGCTAGTTTCATCTCTTAGTCTGTCACTCTGAATATGAGGCTCTGTGCTGAGTAATGGGGATGGCGAGGGGGAGAAGACAGCTCTTTCCCTCAAGGAAAAAGTAAAGTAAAAACGAATCAAATAACCCTGCTGCAGAAAAAATGACACAGCTTAATTTTCTCTGCATACTTATACATGCATAAAGACATGTATTCTAGCCGCAGCTGACATTAAATCATGAAATACTTGGTTATTGGATATGTGAGACACAGTGCGTGTCTTAGAATAACTGTTAGGAATATCTTGAGGTGTTATGTCTGCTGATGGAGGGAGGGTAGGAGAGAGTGAAGGGAGGAATTTGAATGGGATCAATGACTTGGAAGACAAATACTACTAGTGAGATATGCTCTGAAAGATAAGTTTTTATTATTACAATACTGCTTTTTCACCTACAATTTTATGAGTTACTGCTGAGAGAGTCTCTCTTTTCATCCTTGTGTCTGGTCTGTAAGGTCCCTGTCTGGAAAGGTATGCTAGCCGACTGTGATTGGTTGTCTGTATTTTAAGTGGAATTAGGAAAGTTAATTTGTACAGTTATGAATTCTCCAGTTCTGGGGACTGTAGGTCTTCTGCCCAAACACAGTGTAGACTTATCACTGGAACTCAGGAATATTTGGATCAGGGGACCTGTGGTGTGCAGGTTAGACCTTATCAGGTCTTCATGTAACAAGAAGCAAGATCAGTAAGCCTAAGGAGATCACTCCTGACACTTCAAAGACAAAGGTCTAGCTTTACATGTGGGTCAGATTGTTTACATGTGGTTTAGATTGTTTACAATCTAAAACTGTAATTAAAGACGAAGGTTCTTCATTTTCATGTTGTGTGTGTGCTGCATGCACGTGTGTATGGGTGTTGGGATGTGTGTGGATTCTCTTGCACATGTGCGAGTGCATGTGAAAGTCCACAGTTGATGCTGAGTATGTTCTTTGCACTTAACTTCCTGGGCAGGGTTTCTCAGTTGAGCAGTGCCCACCATGTGGCCAGTCTAGCAAGCTAGCTTTCCCTGGTGATGCCCTGTCTCTATCGGTAGAGCCCAGGGATTGCAGGCAGCACGTGCCTGCTTGCTTTATGTGCTGAGCCATTGCCCTAGTCCCAACCGTGAAGCTCTGATGGTGATTTACCCCGTGAGTAAGAAGACAATAAAACATGTTTTTAAAAAATGTGTTGTTGTTGAGTTATAACTCACATCACATAAAATTCACTGTCTTAAGTAAGAATGCAGGATTGGTTTGATTTTATTTACTTTTGTTCTTGTTCTTTTGATATATTTATAAGGTTGCATCAAATGCCAGCATGGATTTTTAGAAATTCCATGTCACCTAAACACTCTTTCTCAGTCGCCTTCTCTCTCCTCTAGTGTGAGTTAAATGACCAATACATATTTTCTTCTTTTGAATTTTTCTGCTTTAGAATTTCGTAAAAATAAAAAAAAACTGTTTTTAATTTGTTTAGACACTCCCAGAAACATCTTTGCCAAATTATGCCACAAATTTGAAAGACAAGAGTTCTTTAGTTTCATCTCTCTATAAAGTTATCCAGGAACCACAAAGTGAGGTAAGTACTTTACAGTGTGCATTAATAGTATTCACTTGATTGTTTTTATTTGATTATGAAATATAGCATACCTATGTAAGGTAAGAAAATATGTATGTTTGCAGAGCACTGTAAAACAGTAAAATGAATTTTAGTACACCCTTCTCCAGAACAAAAACTAGAATCCTTCTATATCCTCAAATCCATCTTTCTTGGCATTCTCCTTCTCTGTGTGTGTCTCTGACTCTCCATAGCCTTGAAAGGTCTAGGTCACTACAATTAATTTTTTTATTCAGCAAATATTTATGAACCTGCTATGAGTCATTATTGTGGTTAACATTCGGGGCTCAAAAACCGGTGGTGTGAGATATTAATCCTGAGAGAGAAAAGTGGAAGAGACTAAGCAGCCATGCCTAACTGACCCTTGATGCTATGGTTTGCATGTTTGTTCCTTTTAAAAATCATCTGGAAACTTCCTTCCCATTATAAAAAATATTAAGAAATGAGCCTGGGATACGATTCAATGGGAGAGTTTTTGCCTAGTATATACTAGGTCCTGGGCTCAGTTCCCAGGGTAAAGAGTGGGAGGAAAGACTGAGACAGTTGTAGGATTGGTGCTGTTCTCAAGGTGAGTTGGCCTCCTTAGCTTTCCTGCCCTTTTGTCTTCTGTTGGAGGTGATGCAGAAAGGAGACTCTTGGTCTTAGACTGCCCAGTCTGCAGAGCAGTGAAGGAATGCGTTCTCATAAATTACCAGGTCTCATAGCAACAGCAACAATGAAAAACAGACCATGGACAAATACAGATTTTCTGTGACAAATACAACAGATACTAGCAGCAGGGAAGTATAGGGAGACCAAGGAAATGCAAGGCATTTATTGAATGGTATAGTTTGGCCTTGCCAGTGCCTTTCCTCTGGGACTAGAGAGAGACAAAGCACTGAGGTAGATGGAAAGGAGATGAGTTGCATAATTTCTTTTGTTTTTGAGCTTAGGAAAGGATATGATAGGTTTTAAATCAACCTCAGTCTCTCTCTCTCTCTCTCTCTTTCTCTCTCTCTCTCTCTCTCTCTGTATATGTGTCTTTCTCTGCATCTCTCAGTCTTTCTGTGCCTCTGCCTTCCTCTGTATCTCTGTATATATCTCTGTCTCTCTGTGCCTCTGTCTGTGTCTCTCTGACTGTCTCTCTGTCTTTCTCTCTCTCTTCACTTTGTAGCCCTGGCTGTCCTGGAGCTCACTATGTAGAGTAGGCTGGCCCCAAATTCGTGGAGATCCATCTGCTTCCAGAGCATTGGTATTGCTGGCCACCACTAATATCTTTATTCAGTTCTAGGTAACATACTGCAGAGTCCCATCCTGCATGGATCCAAGGGCCTTTGCGACAAGACTGTACAAAGCAGGAGATTTTGTTATTTGAGTAATTAATTTATGTTGGAGTATAGACCAGCCCAGATCCTAGCTGTTATGCTGTGGAATGCAGTGTAAATGAGATGCTAGCAGGTTTAGGATTTTCCTGACAAGCCATCAGACTTCATCTGGAATAGCTTAATCAAACAGTTATGTTTACCTTGTCTTCTCTTCACCAACCTTCTTTCCTCTTGTTTCCTGGGGTTTCATGTTGCCGAGGCTTCCTTGACAAACAGTCCTCAACTTCCAATGAGCTTGGGCTACAGGTGTGTACCACCATATTTGCATAGCCCATTTTCTTGAAGGGTTTTGCTTTAAACAAATTTTCTTTTCTTTTTTTGAGATTATGATTACATCATTTCTCTTTCTTCTTTGTCCCTACAAACCTTCCCATATATACTTCCTTGCTCTTTTTTAAACTTGTAGCCTCTTTTTTATTGATTGTTACTTACATAACTGTATACATATGTGCATATATATTTTTCTCTAAATACATAAGTACAACCTGCCCAGTCTTTATAATGTCACTTGTATGTGTGTTTTGGGGACTGAATGTTTGGTGTTGAATAAACAATTTGTGTGTTCTTTCTTGGGAAGAACTATCAGAAAACCTCAACCAATCAAAGTGCAGAGTTGTGGCTCACAGTCCTAGTGGCTACACCTATAAAACACTCTGAACCTAGGGCTCAGGGAACACTGCAGAAGAGGAGCCAGAGGATCAAGAATTTGCTGCGAGGTTGTGTCTCGTAGTGATATCAAAGCTACACCCATAAGGCTCACCATCATGACTGCCAAACATGAGCAGAACAAGGACAGTGATAGACAGGCTAAAGTGGACAGGAGAAAGGCCAGGAAGCCACAACCCTACACAATAAGCTACAGGTAGCCAAGGATTTACGTTTTAGAAATTTCTGGATGCAATCTGGGAGTGGTGACCTAGGCTACTGTCTCAGCACCTGTGAGGCTGAGGTAGGGGTATTGTGAATTCAAGACCTGGGCTGCATAGCCTCACCCTAACTTTAAAAAAGAAAAAGGTGAAACATTTTTAAACATTCTCTGTTTGATTTAGAATTACTTCACCAAATAAAGCAAATGTAGGTTTTGCACATTTTTAAAAAATTAAATCTTATCATTTACTCGTTAATATTTTAAACTGCTTAAAATACGTTTCTGTCTGTCGTGTTTTGAGCAGGCTGCTGTGGGAAGCGTTCATAGGACCAATTTGTTTGGCTGTTTCAGTTTAGAGCATTCCTATTTAACTTTAAGGAATAAAGCTCTAACAGGTCAAAAACCAAGAACTTTTCCTTTTCACAGTTGTGACTCCCTCAAGGTAATTAACAGGCTCACCTGCTCCACCTTGCACATGTTCGCAGTGTACGTGAGGTACCATCCAACCAGACTGCAGGGTGCTCGGTGTGGCTGGTTACCGTCCCCCTGGCTGCTGTGACAATGGCATGCTCCTGACAGTTGAAATCTTTCCATCTCTGTGTTGCTAGGCACTGGGAACAGTGTGAGGATGCTCCGTGGCCTGTGCTCCTAGGAAGCACTGCTGTAGGATGCTCTAAGCTAGTTTTGCTTTGATTCTTATTAATGTGGGTGAGACACTGTATTCTGTGTGCTTAAATTATAACTTAGTCTTTCAAGTATTTTTAGAAGTGTTTCTGCAACATAACAGTGTAATTGACTTTAGTGTTGTTACTTTTTGTTTGCTTTTTAGAGTAGTTTGTCTTAATTTGGAAATATTCCCAAAGAGTTGATGCTGTCTTTTAACAATTTTGAAACAGACATTGATTTTGTTGATATTGATTTTGTTGGGACAGACATTGATTTTGTTGGTATTTGAAGTCTGACAAGTTTATCATTTGGATTTACTAATGGAATTTTTCCATTATTCAGTTAATAAATATTTAGTGAATGCACATGGTATATTAGAAGCTGCTAAGGAATATGGGCAAGAAAAAGTAGACCAAACTCATGGTCCTGTAACACAGAATTCATGTTCCAGTAGATGAGATAGGAAGTAAGCAGATACCTGAATGTACAGTGGTAGCGGTAAAGCTGAGGAGGAAAGTGTGTGTTGGAACTAAGGAAGTGACAGAGGGACACACACAAATTCATTTAACATATACATTTGTGGTATTGGCTTTTCTTAACAGTTCTTTAATAACCTAATGTGTTTGACAATGTTTCTGTGGGGAAATATATTCCAAAATATAACTGAGTCATTAGCAACCCAGCATGTTTAGTTGCATACCTAAAATGTACTAAATTATCTGTGCCTGTATCTCTCACAATTCATATTATCATTCTGTGACATTTCTAAGAGTCAGAAGATGTCTCCTTTCTGGCTCTTGTGAGTGTGTCCTGCCCATCATGGTACACTTCTTTGCAGGAAAAATATGCCAGCTCATTCCACTTACAGTGCAGTGGAAACTGACCATGTTTCTGTAGGAATAGTACTTTGCAAGCTGTGAAACAGCAAACCGATGTTGGTATTTATCTTTATTGGCTTCAAATGCATAATTTTATTTAATCACTTTGCAACATGATTTTTTCTTCTCTTTAAATCTGTCTTCATTTAATTCTGCTTTCATTAAGCAAAAATCCTTTTAATTTGAGATTTGAAACTGGTTCTAAAGAATTTGAGTGTGTTTTGATTAAAATTGATTATGTGTTCTTACAGAGTGTCTTGAATGAATTTCCTAGCAAGGTTCATAATTGCAAATGCTTGTTAAACTTACCAAGCTTCCTGAATTGATTCATTTAAAGCTTCTTGGGGGTTTGGAAATTCGAGTGTTGGGGCACACTGCAGAGTCCCTTGAGGCTTTTGTTTTGTTTGAGACAGTCTTACCTTTTGCCTTCTAACCACTATTGTGATATGGAAAATAAACCTGATGGAAGAGTAGCTCTCGGAATGTAGATGGTTTTCCTTTCTTCCTTCCTTCTTTCCTTCCTTTTTTTGTTTTGATTTGTTTTGGTTTGGGTTTTTTGTTTGTTGGTTTTCCAAGACAGGGTTTCTCTGTGTAGCCCTGGCTATCCTGGAACTCCCTCTGAAGGCCAGGCTGGCCTCAAACTCAGAGACCTTCCTGTCTCTGCCTTGATTACTTGGATTAAAAGTGTGCACCACCACCTTATAAACAGACTGCTTGTTTGGTTTTGTGCCTGTCTGTGTGTCCTGTCCCACCCCTGGATGGGAGCCACATTTCCAGCCCTGTTTCTAGGAGAGGCTAGTTGGACTTTAGCCAAAAACGTTTGACCTATTACTTAGTTTACTTATTTAGTGTACCTGGAATTTAGACTCTTCATTGGTTTCTCTTTGCTGCAATTATTGGTCACAGAAATCTGCTTGTTATCTTGATTTAGTCTGCTGTCTGTTAATGAAATTAACTTTAAGTAACACTTGAGAGATGTGAGAGCCTAGCCGAGAAGCAGAGCAACATGAGTTGAGTAACAGTACTCGCTGAAAGCTGTAGAGTCTTTCTGATGTGGTATACTGTCCTGCCACTAGAATTTAGAGCTTTCTGAAAAACTGGGCAGTGACTGGTTTTGCTTCAGGAAAATTAAAGCATTTGTGTATCTCAGACTTAAGCATTCTGAGAAACCTTGCATGATTCATAGTGATGTCGTAGTTCACATGTGCCATGTCATCTTCCTCCAGTTGCTCGAGCCCGTGTGTCACCAGCTCTTTGAGTTCTACCGCAGCGGGGAGGAGCAGCTGCTGCGGTTCACTTTGCAGTTCCTCCCGGAGCTCATGTGGTGCTACCTCGCCGTGTCGGCCAGCAGAAGCGTGCACAGCAGTGGCTGCGTCGAGGCCCTTCTTCTAGGGGTCTACAACCTGGTTTGTATTTGCAGATTAACAAAGCGCTGCTTTGGAAATTTGCTTTTCAGTTTAGCAAAAGCACCATTCTACGGGTATTGGGGCACCCATATAGTTCTCTAAACAAATTTTTATGGGTTGAATGAAAGTCAGAGCATTTAAGTTTTCTTATAGAGATAATAATAATACTACCACCAGTGGCGTTTTATTTTATCTTTTTTAAGATGGTGTCTCACAGCATAGCCCTGTCTGGCCTGGAGCTTGCTGTGTAGAACAGGCTGGCCTCAAACTCACAGAGACCTGCCTGTCTTTCAAATGCTGGGATTAAATGTGTGTGCTGCCATGTTTAGTTACTACTATTATATCTAAATTTTTGAACTTGATATCTTTAAGTTTATCTATAAGCTGTCTGGTTTTTACCTTCACAAAAAAGTCAGTAGAAGACCTCTGTAAAATTCCCTAGTCAGCCCTTGGAAGTCCCCACTGACTCCTGGGTATGTGCCTTCCATTTAACAGTTTGTGTGACTCAGCTTGAGCATCAGTTATGAGGTGACATTCCAGATACTTATGGTTTGTGTTCTTTAAGATGGAAAGGAAAGGTGTGGTCCTTCTGTAGATGCACCTCATGTTTAATTGCCTTAGAGTGTGTGACTCGCTGGTGAAGAACAATCACTATGCTGTCTGTGCCGCAGCCATCCTGAAAACAATGGAACTATAATGTAGGTGCTGTTTTCCATGCTCAACTGCAGTGCTCTGCTTGGCTTTTGTTCAGAAAATGCAGCAGTGCACGTTAACTTCTGATCCTTATGGGTTTTTGATAATGGATTACCAATGTTAAAGATTTTTAACTGACTTTAAAATTCCTTTTATTCTGGTCTTTAAAAGTTTGTCATATATGGAAAAAAGGGAAGGGAGAGATGTTGTAATTAATATTATAGTCTCAAAAAAATTAAACCTGGAAAAATTGTCCTAATAACTTTATTTTTTAAATGTTATATATAAAAGGTGATTATTTTAAGATATTTTCTTTTACTTTTATAGGAAATAGTTGACAAACAGGGACATAGTAAAGTATTGAGTTTTACAATTCCATCTTTATCCAAACCATCTGTATATCATGAAGTAAGTAGCTTTTTATCAAAGTAAATTTATTGGGTCCTAAGCTCTAATAGCCCCCTAAATTAGGGTGTAGTTACCTGTGCATAAAAGTGAATTAGTAGTACCTCAAAAGGTACTGATTTTTGCCACACAGATTATTTACTGTTCCAAAAATTAAGTAAATTCAAATCACTAAGCATTGAACTGAGATCTGATAATGAGAGCTTTATTGAAAGGGTTTTTTTTGTTGTTGTTGTTTTTTGTTTTTGTTTTGTTTTTTTTTTTTTTTACATCTTTGTATGATGGGTAAGACTCACCTTAATTAGTGGGTCTGTGGGCAGGGGAGTGGGGAGTAGAAGATATAAAAATACCTTCTTTTTTTCAGACATTTTTATTTTTGTGTATGTGCATGTCTATTATGTGCTTTATGGTAGAATTTTAGAAATTAAACTTTTCTTTCCATTTGTGGTTTAGTTTTTAAATTTTATTAAATCTTGGAGTGGAAATTTGATAGGCAATCTGGATATTCCTAAGCTATCTGGTGCCCCTAGTAAACACTTTCCATGTGTTGTGTATGTAAATGTCACTTTTAACAGAACGGCGTTCTTTCTTTCTTTAGCCTTCCAGCATTGGGTCTATGGCTCTGACTGAGAGTGCGCTGTCCCAGCATGGCTTATCCAGAGTTGTGTACAGTGGGCCCCATCCTCAAAGGGAGATGCTGACAGCACAGAACAGGTATACTGTGGAGGCCCAGTTCTTCTCCTCTGACACAGAGTTGTTTAAAAATTATTTCAGTCTAGTGTATAGGGTAGTGTATAGTGTTTAATGAGTTAAATGTAGCACATGTAGATACTGAGTCATGTTATAAAAGAATGAGACATATCCAGATTTGTCCTTGTACTTTGCTCCAGGCATTATCTGGAACATTGAATTTTTATGATGTGTGACTTGCAAAGACTTCTTTTTCCTTTGTGTTTTCCTTACTGTGTTTGTAATGTGTAATTCTCGTTCTGTTGCATAATATCTGATAACATGCCTTTGCTTTGTCTTCAGGTTTGAAGTATTGACATTCCTTTTGTTGTGTTATAATGCTGCCTTAACCTATATGCCCAGTGTTTCTCTTCAATCACTGTGTCAGATTTGTTCAAGGTAAATCAAAATTCCTATGTTTCCCATATTGGAGTATATGAATGTAGGATGCTAGTTTATTGCATACCCAAGTTATTTTTGTTTTGTGTGTTTGTTTATTTAAAACATTACATAAGTCAATATACAGTTCAACTCACCCAGCACATAGAAGGTGGCCTAAAAATAGTAGCTACCAAAAAACCATGATGTTGAATATCCATCTGAGTAATGTTTGGGGAGAATAGTAAATTAGAAGGGGTTATGTTACATTTAAAATCATGACATAGTCATAACCTTTTAATTTGTGGAATGTGATGGGTATTTCCTTTTATCTGTTTCCTTTTATCTGTGTTTAGTGTGTTCTAGTTTGGTGCCAAAAAATAAGAGAAACATGGCATCATTTTTCTTCCTTTAAAAAAATAGAGGTAAGGGGAGGAGGACCTCCTGCATCAGTGGACTTGGGGAGGGGCATGGGAGGAGAGGAAGGAGGGAGGGTGGGATTGGAAGGGGATGAGGGAGGGGGCTACAGCTGGGATACAAAGTGAATAAAATTTATTCAGTTAGTAAAAAATATAAAAATAAAGTGCTCTGGTGTTTTAAAAAATAGAGGTAAAGTTTGATTGGTAGCATTATAAAATAACTTTATTTTCCTTTCTGATATTCCTAGATTCTCTAGTTTTCTGTGGTTAACATTTTTTAAACAATAGACAAAACAGAGTCAAAACAGACAAAACTAAGGTTTTTACTTTTTATAAGTCAAGGAAGTAAGAGACATTATGGAGTTAAAGAAGTTAGGTGGAGATTCATATTTGAGTAATTTATTCAGGCAAAAGAAGGGCAAGATGGCTAACTTTTTTTTTTCTTTTTTATTATCATTTATTACAATCTATTCAGTTTGTATCCTGGCTGTGGCCCCCTCCCTCATTCCCTGGGGATCCTGCCCTCCCTCCCTCATCTCCCATGTCCCTCTCTTAGTCCACTAATAGGGGAGGAACTCCTCCCCTTCTCTGTGACCCTAGCCTAGCAGGTCTCATCAGGACTAGCTGCATTGTCTTCCTCTGTAGACTGGCAAAGCTCCAACCCCCACTGGTTAACTTTTTTATTGCTGTGGCCAAATCCTGACAAAAGCAACTTAAGTAAGAAAGAAGAGTTTATTCCAGCTCACACTTGGGGAGTCCAGTCGGTGCTGACAGTCGAGAAAGGCATGTGCTGAGGTTGGCTCTGGCTGTGGGCCGCCTGCCACGCTGCCTCTGCGGTTCGGAAGCAGACCCACCCCAGCCCATGGTACAGCGCTGCCCATATTCAGGGTGTCTCTCTCCTCCCACTGTTAAACCTCTCTGAAAGTACCTCAGAGACATGCCTCGGACCCTGTTTCCTAGGTGATTCTGAACCCTCAGGCTCCGTGTAAAAAGAATCTTTTACTGAAAGGTCCTGTGACCCTGTACTACCACCCCACCCCCACACTCCCAAGTTCCTTGTCTCCTCTTGCCACCCCTGAAGCTGGTTCACTGAAGAGCTTCGCTCACAGTTCTCCCTCACCAGCCTGTGGGCCCCTGTGTTTAGTTTCTTTCCTCCGTCCTCAGTCTCTTGTGAGCTTTGTTCAAATGAGAGAATGAACTGAGGACCCCTCTTTTCACAGTGGTCTCCATGGTTAGCGTATTGTGTGGTAAAGGTGAAAACTAAGGGCAGGAAGCCCCTCAGTGTCCCTTTTAAAATGAGTCTTCTTAGTTTGGTATCGCAGTTTTGTAATGTTTACACAGAATTAAAGGTTTTATTTCACATGCAGCTGTTGTTTCTGTTTCCCTGCTTACCTTTTGTTCTTGGTTCTAACAGTTTTGAGTTTCTTTCAATGTCAAATGAGCATATGTTTATGCTTTAAAGGCCTTTTAAGAAAATATTTTTGTGGCCTGGAGAGATAGCTCAGCAATTAAAGAGTGCTCATTGCTCTTGTACCCACATAGGATGGCTCACATCCACCTGTAACTCTAGTTCCAAAGGATCCAAAACCCTTTTCTCGCCTCCTGAGGCACCCACACATACATGTCCATACGCACACAGAGACGCGCATACACAAAAATTAAAAAAGAAGGAATTTTTATATCTTCTTCCATGGTAGGCATGTGGAAGATGGAGGGCGACGCTCGGGAGACAGTTCTCGCTCCCTCTTGTGGGATGCTGGGATTGAACTCAAGTTGTCAGGCTTACTGATGAGTCTCCACTAACTCAGCCCTCAACAGCTCCAGGCAGGGATTTTGAACAAGGGAAAAAGATTTTTTTTGGCTGGTAGTGAAGGCTTCAGGAGAGGCCAATTGCAGTGTATTGATTAATGCTGCATCAAGTGGAGGCTGAATCAGTCACAACACAAAATGAAAAAGCAGCCATTTAATGGCAAATGAACTAAAATTAGAAACTTCTTGTTTGTCTTCCAAGTTTATGTTGGTGATAAACATTTTAGGAGATACAGGTAAGCACAAGGAAGGAAAATAGGTGTGTAATTCTATAGAGCAACAATAACTATGACTTTATATGAGAAATACTATACAGCTATTTATTACAAGCTGGGCTGTGCTCCAGCTTGTGTGTTGATTTTGCAGTTCCATGCAACCTCCATCATTTAGATAGACACTCCTCCACACACACTGGGGCTGAAACTCAGGGTTTCATACGTGCTAGGCAAGCACTCCTCCACCAAGCTACATGTCCAGCCCGAAAGAGATTTGTGTTTGGTTGGTTTGGGTTTTTCTCAAGACAGAATCTCACTGTGTAGCTCTGGCTGTCCTGGAACTCACCATGTAGAGCAGGCTGACTTTGAACTCACAGAGATCTACCTGCCTCTGCCTCCCAGGTGCTAGGATCAAAGGTGTACATTCTTACATCTGTCAGGAGCATTAACATTTTTTATCTGTCTAAAATTTATTATGGATATTTCATGAAACTTGAGTCTGAGTTATAGTGATTTTTCTGACATTGCAGTTTATACAAAGAATATAATCAGGAACTAAAGATTATACTAAAGATCTGTTGATGATAAATTCCATGTAATGTCCCCAAAATTATTGATAATTGACTTGATCAAAATTAGTAAATCAACCAGTGAGTGTGTGATTCACCAACTGCACACACGCTTGCCTTTGGCTTTACAATCTTTTCCCAGTATAACATACTCAGGAAGTGTTACAGGCAAATGTTCTGTTTGGGATATTGTTTTATAGGTACTAGGTTTGTTATTTTTATCATTGCTCATAAATATTAGAAAAGTGTCTGCACTGAACAAACATGTTTATTTTGATTATTTCCAGAGTCTGTGTCTGTGGATACCCCCGACAACATGTAAGGAAATACAAAGGCCTAAGCAGCAGGATACCGATTTCATCTGGCTTCATGGTGCAGATGCTCACAGGAGTCTACTTTGCCCTGTAAGTGTGTCTCCCATACAGGGCGCACTGTTGCTTCTTTGGAACGTTAGAGCTTGTCAGTCTCTGTAACAATATAATCTCAATCTATAAACAATCATCATATTTTTATGGAAGAACAGGAATCAAGTTCTTAATAGTTTGGTCATTTAAAAATGAATAAGTTGTGCAGAATTTCAAACTAACTAAAATACTTCATCATTTTTTAATTCACAGTCAGAATGAAAATGGATAAAATGTGAATATGCAGTTCTTCTGCATATGGCATTTTTTGCTATGATTTTCAAATTGGATTTTTTTTAATTCCAATGAATTTTTTGTTTCTCGAAATTTTAACTCTTAAAAAGCATTTTAGAGCATCTTCGAGCAGAAATTTGTTAATTTATTAATTACCAATATTGGTGTTTAGTCTTATGTAGTAACTTAGGTAACAGTATATATTTGAATTCTGTCTTGTAATTCTCATGTGACACAGATGATGAGGCACTTTGTATTATATTCACTTGATACTTTAATATACCCTGGTAGAGCAGAAGCTTCTTGACGGAGGGAAGAAGGGTTTAGGGGCCAAATCTGGGCTGAACCTTGTAAAGTTTTACTGAGGCACAGTTGTGTTCACGTGTTTGCACACCAGCTGTGGCTGCCTTCCTGTTTCAGTGGAAGCAAGCACTGAGTAGTTCTGATAGAGAGGCATGTCCCATAGTTTAAGAAAACGCTGGGTTTAGGGGGGTTGGGGTGGTTGTTGTTAGAGACAGCATGGCCTTGAATTCCTGATACTATCAGCTTTTCCTCAGAGTCTTTATAGATGTGTGTCAGCATGCCTAGCTCTGAAAGACTTGTTTATCCCCCTTAAAAAGAGCTCTGCTATGCTTTGTCTTAGATTGTCAGTATTGCCCCACAGGGCTTGGATGCTCCAGGTTTTTCTTCTTGTTTCATTTTGAATGTCTTCTGTTGGTCTGCCTCCACATCTGACTTACCTTTCCCTTGACTTAGAATTGATCTTTCAAGGTCGTTGGAGGTTTTTCATTTTTTACTGTGTTTTGCTTCTATTCTTTTTGTTCTGTTCTTTCTTATAGAGCATATGCCTTCTGAAATCTGAATTTATTTGTGTACGTTACCAGTTTTTTCCACGAGAGCATTTAAAATACTGATCATAGTAATTTAAGTTACCCTGATAGCCTCAATATTTGGGTCACCTCTAGATTTAGTTCTTTTATTTACCTACTTACTTAATTACTTACTTACTTATTTTCTGTGATACTGAGATTGAACCCGGTATCTCATACAAGTACTCTTTCACTTATCTGTATCTCTGGCCCTGAATTGGGTTCAGTTAATTACTTCATTTATTGATGGGGTTCCTTCTTCTTGCTGATAGTAAGCCTTGTAATTTTTGATTGCTTAAGATTTCACTCAGTAGTAAGGTAGTAGAAACTGATGTAAATATGATTTATGCCTGAAATGAGAATGATTCTTTATCTAGGATACTAATGAAATTTTGTACAGAGTTGTTAGAGTCCCTGCAGCCTTAACAAGAAAAAAAAAAAAAAAAACTGAAAAAGGAGTTCTACACAATGTAGCCATAATGAGAGAGGAGCAGATTATAGACAACAAAAGGAATACACAGCTACAACCCACCCATCATGGGTCCATCATCGTCTCTTTCCAGTCTCTCTTGCCAGGTATGGTGACAGGTTGTCAGACAGTTGACTTGTATTTCTGGAAGACAAGCTCCCTCTCTGGCAGGCTTTATAGCCCCAGTCCTTATCTTCTTCTAGCGTGAGACTCTTAAGAAAATCACAGTTTCTTGGGGTCCGCAGCTTCAATGAGGTGATAGCCAAAGGGAGGGACACAATAGGTAAAAGTAACTTTTATTCACCTGGCTTGTTGTCTCTGAGGCTTACTGCCTCGGCTACTAGGCCTAGACCTGGACTCTTCTAGTCTCCATAAACTCTAATCGAGGCCTAGAATTTTAGCCTCTGAGGCTTACTACTGAATGTACTCACCCTTTCTAGTTCTTTCTGAACTCTTGTTGGCTGGTTCAACTCAGCTGTTCTGGCACAAACTCCTCTCCTAGTTGACTGATTCAGTCTGGCTTCTTTCTTGGCCTCTGACTGAATTGCTCTGCTTGGCCTCATACCAACTTTGGCAATCTGTGCTAATCTTCTGGCTCCTTCTTACGCTCTGGCTGGTTCTGTCTTCCCCTGTGTCTAGCTTTACAATTCTCCCGGTAAATCTGCCTCTGAATTCCATGAACTGAACTGCCATGAACTTAACATCATTGCACTGCCTCTCAATTCATTCACTCAACCAGAATACCTGAGTAGCACTGACGAGAACTCAAGAGATCTATTTGCCTCTGTCTCCTGGATTAAAGGTGTGTCTGTATTCCAGCTGGATCACACAGACCTAGAAAGTCTTTGGATGTGATCTCTTGCCAAAGCAGCCATGTTCTGAATTAAAATTCCTCTATACAAGTGTCTCTCTTTGCTCTTGCCAGGATGGTTTCAGCGGGGTTGTGTTACTGTTGCCATAGTAACAGTGAGGTTAACCACTACAAATCCCCCTATTCTTACCTAGTATTCTGGGAGGGAGCTGGGCTTCTGATGAGTTTCTCCTTCTTCAGTTTTCTCTGTATGCTGATCCCTCAGAGAGGGTTTCTTCCCCCATTTCCTAGAACCCCATCATCAGCAATAGAATGTTGTTCCTAGTTGGTCCTACCCCTCAGCTACTGCAGCACTCTGGAGAGCAGGCCCTGCACCTTGCCTAGGAAGCACAGTAGAGCTGGCCCTGGTGGGGAGGGGGAGTGTGGGTGAGCATAGGAGAGCTGGCCTCACCCCGTGCTGGCGCAGCATTGGGTGAGCTAGCCAGCACAGTGCTGGAGAACTGGCAGGCTGACCAACTCAGCTACCTCCCAGGCCCAGATCTCCAGGACTATTAGCTGGCCCACCCCAACATCTACCATCTGTGGACTGCTGGAGCTCATGAAGGGGCTTGTCCTGAAGATCCAAAGCTGCAGGATCTCCATGACAAAGGGCAACAACAGGATCTCTGAGAGGAGTCTCGATGAGGATCCAGTACTGACAGTGTAGCAGAAGCCAGAGGCCTCGAACCAGACCAGTAATTCATTGCAATGAACATTTGCAAGTAAAGATGTGTGGACAGAAGGCTATACTACTGTGTGACACACTGCAGGTTCCATGATGAGATGGGGGGTTTTGTTCATTTGGTTTTGGTTTTTCTGGGGTTGGTTTGTTTGGTTTTTGGCTTTTTTTTTTTTTTTCTTTTGGAGGGACGGTTGCAAGGACAGGGGCCAGATACAGAGGGGAGGGAGATGATTGGAATTGGGGTGCATGTTATAAAATTCACAAAGAAACAATAAAAAGTTTAAAAAGTTGTTTCTAATTTCTCAGTGTATCCTAGCTTGATGGTGATGAGGGTGGAATGTCAGCCAGTGTTCTCTGTTGTCCTCATAGCCTGTCAATGCTAGGCAGATTCCTTGTCCTTAAATGCTAGGGCTGGGATGTCCTCAGTGACCTTGCCTCTCTTTCAGAAGTAGAGAACCCCTAGTTATCTCAGCATACAATGAGGTTTATATTCCCCTTTTCCCTTCAGAGCCGCAGTGCCTGAAGCTATGGGCTGGGGGTAACAGAGTAATAGGATTGGCTATTCTCTCCCCAAAAGCTGTAGAACTTTTGTTCATATGAAACAAGTGTCTGAGCCAGATGTGGTGGCACACGCCTTTATCCGGCACTCAGAAGGCAGAGGCAGGTGGCTCTCTGTGAGTTCATGACCAGCCTGGTTTACAAAGTGAGTCCAGGACAGCCAAGGCTACACAAAGAAAACCCTGTCTCAAAAAAAAAAAAAAAAAAAAAAAAATGTGTCTGGCAGGCCTATGCTTTTCCCATGGCAGTGGCCACTCTTCTTCAAGACTGCACCAGCAAGGGCCACCTTTTCTGTCCCCCAGTCTTGCTTCCCATGTTTTTTGTGTCTATTTACAGGAGGCGTGGGGGAAGCCTCTGGGGTGATAGGAACTGCCCATGTGTATCATGTGTATGCTCCAGAGCCAGCTGCATACTGGGCTAGATCGTGTTAGAAAGCTTGGTTGAATTCTCACCATTAGATGCCCTATGGCCCTCTTCTTTGGAGGGGTTCAGACTGTTTGGTTGCTGTCCCTTAGGACAGCCAAGGCTACCAGAGAAACCCTGTCTCGGCGGCCAGAGGGATGGATTTTGAAGATAACCTGGGCCCATCCTGGCCTTTCCCGATGAGCATCACTTGTGCTCTTCATGTAATTCACATTTCTTTATTTTGTTGAGAGATGACCAAGCCATTATATTTTTGTTGACTTGTATCACTCAGGCCGTTTCTAGGAAGGGTTTGGTAGATCATGGAAAGTTAAACATATGAAATATGCCCAAGCTGAATTTGTTCTCTCATGTTTGCAGCAGGCTTTTTGTTCCTTCCTTTCTAAGTGGCTATCAGAATGCCAAGGAGCAGCCACTTAGGAGAATGGGTCGGGTTGGGTTCTCAGTAAAGCCATGGGAACTACAGAGTAATTTGACCATAAATTGTTTGGAAAATTACTCTCAGTGTACAATTTATTATGTTCTGAGTTGCTGTGACAAGATGCTTTGAATTGCCTTAGCTCTTTGATTTCTAGTCTATAAATAGTCATGTTCCTTAGAGAAGAAATGTACATGTATAAAATTTTCTTTGCTATTAGTATTCTTTCAGATAATAGGAACTTGATGATTTAAAAATACATTTTTAAGGAGAATTGAATGTTAAGCAATGTGCTAATGTGGTCTGTTGCTTTCTTTAGTAGAGATAAATAGTTCCCCATTATGTTTTGTTCCGTTACATAGGATAAACTAAAAATAATACTTTCTTTGTTTAACTCTCATCACTTTGTAGATATAATGGAGAATGGGATCTAGCTCAGAAAGCATTGGATGATATTATCTACAGAGCCCAGCTAGAGCTATATCCAGAACCACTTCTGGTAGGTTCTTCACTTAATTATGTAAATCTTAACTTAATAATTTTTCAGCTTCGGCTATCCATTGAGAAGTAATTCATGCCATATGAAAATGGTATCAGTCCTTAGAGGTTTGTGCTTTCTTGTACTGGGAAGTATCACATGTAAAAGCACTGGTAGGAAATGTGGAGGTTTTATTAAACTGCTTTAGGTATTAACTGAGAGTACACTCTTCTGTTTATAAGAATTTCAGCGTATGAGATTCACTTGTCAACCAGCATTTGAAATTGAGGAGACCTGATTTAGTATTTAATAGTCTCATGCTTCATCCCATTGACATTGTTTGAACTATGAGCGTACTTCTTACCTCTTACTCCTTATTTGGGAGTGTTTGTGGATCATTGCTTTAAAATACCTTGGAGAAAACACTCTTTTTATAAATCTAAAAGTAAATAATACATCTGTTTACTGATCTTAAACTTTACTTTTCCTTTTAGGTTGCTAATGCAATAAAGGCTTCATTGTCTCATGGTGCCATGAAATCTAGTAAGGAAGGCACAAGGTGTATTCAAGTTGAAGTCACACCAACTTCCTCTAGAATATCAAGAAATGCAGTTACCAGCATGTCAATAAGAGGTCACAGGTGGAAAAGACATGGTAAGGACTGCTCAGGTTCAAGCACTGGTGGCTCCCTCACATGTCTCCTTGCAGTTGTGGTGTTCAGATTTGTAACTTTAGGAAATAGCACCATCACAGCCTGGAAAAGGAAAACTCTAGTCCATCATGTTTAACTCCTAGGTTCTCATCCAGGGACAATGAATGAAGCTTCTTAAGTTAGATATGTGAATGAAGACTTATTTAAAGTTGTATGTATTGTAGGAAAGTAAGAAAATGCATTTTAATTACTCATATACCTTAAGTTGCTGGTCTCAAGTATGTATGTAGTCCTTAATGGATGTTCTTACTCCTGTCAGGCACTTAGCATGCAAGTTTTTCGTGTTGGAGTAGAACTAACCACCAGGACCTTGCATTCTGTCTGGACTCCCTGGAAAAGAATGCCATGCTGTCACTACGGCACTACGCATTTCTATCTTACAAATGTATTTCATTCAAGATTGTATTAGTATTCCTTCTTATCTGCTTTATTTTATTATTTTAAAATGTTGCTGGAAGTTAATTTCATTTGCCATGCCAACTTTATGCTTTCTCATTTCTCTTGCTTCTCTTTTAATCTACTTCTTGTTTCATTCCTTCTTCCTTTTATAACTTCTCTCCTATCTAGCAGTTATGGTAGCAAGAAAGAGGGTTAATACCACTGTTCTCAAAAGTGACCTTTGCATGGGAGGCAGAAAGCCACTACTTTGCCCCAAGTGAGCAGGGAGCATGTGTGCCAAGGGAGAAACCAGCTCTGCTTTCTTCCTTCTCTGCGCTGCAATGAAAATGGCAGCTCAACTTGGTAGACTGTGACTCCTGTCTGTGCTCCCTATGGTCCACAGAGAAAACGAGAAAGAAAAGGATGAATCACAGATCATAATGCAGAAAGCCAATCCTGACTGAGAAGGCTTGCCATTTTCTCTCAGACATGCAAAGAGAGAATGTGCCAAAAAAGAATAAGGGTGATGTTATACAGTTTAACCAATGATCATTGTTGATCCTAAGTTACTGTAACAAGTCCTGAAGTCCAACAGGGAGGCATAAAAGAGATGGTAATGTTTGCTATTAGGCAAATGCAAACTCCATTTACACATGCCAACCCCAAACATACTTCAGTTCCTTCAGTGACGTTATGCTGTTAAATGAGAATATACTACAGAAAAAAAAAAAAGATAATTTAACAGATGTCCAGCATCACTGTGTGAAAGCAGGTTGCAGATGTGACAAACCAGGCCATAATGGCCACTGTGGATGCAATCACTTCTAAACTACCGCTTCAGAGAAATGCCAGGGCAAGTTCTGATTGTTTTCCTACCTTCCCTTCTTGCTGTTCAGATTGGAAATCAAGGGAGGGCAAGTTGTGGAATGTACAAGTCAAACATGAGAAATATTGACGCTCCCTAGTGTGTGTGGGTTTCTGAGAAAAAGATACATATCCTGAAACAAAAAGGAAGTTAATTTTTCAGAAACATTTTATTGCAAAAAATGACGACAAAAAAAAGATGCCTTCAATATATGTAGACTACTTATATATATTGAAGGCATCTGTGATGCCTTCGTGGATCTAGATTCCACTGTGATTGCTGCTTTCAGGGTTTGTACTCTAGCTCAGGCCACGACTTCATTGAAATAGCTTTATGTTGATGCAGCCATCACAGTACTTGAGCACCTCTTGTTTATGACAGCAAAAATGTTGTAAATGAGGATATACAAGAGAATGAACGAAAATGAATAAATAAATAAACACCCAGCATGCTTCCCCAGGCACACACACAAAATATGGGTTAGCCTTAGTTGTCACTTCCTGGAGTGTGAATTTCTCTTATCCACTGGACTATAATAAAATGACACTTGCTTAGTCATACTTGTCTCTATAGGGAGGCCACAGTATCCTTTTTAAGAGTAGTTGGAAAAAAAAAGAGTAGTTGGTCTTAATTTGTTTCTATTGCTCTAACAAAATGCCCCAAACACCTCCCACTAGACTCCACCTCTCACACTGTCACACTAGGAGACTCGAATCCTCAACCTGTTTCGAAACCTCACCTTCCCAGAGAAGCATCGTTCATGAATTTACCATGCTCAACACTTCTCTGTATCCTTTTGTTAATTACAGATTGTGATGTGATTTTTTTTGGCCTGGATATATTATTGTTCTGGCTTTCTAGCCAGCACTGGTTTCTTGTGGAGAAGATGGTTATCATTGTATACTTCCTAAATATATAAACAGTTCTTCAATTTAAAATAGATTTAAAATTGTCTTTATGTGTAAAATTTTATGTATTCTATTTATGTAACAAAATATAAGTAAAACTTTTTTTTAGAAATAGTGTGAAAGGACTTATAGATTCCAGGGTGAACCACAGTGGCCCTGCTGTATGCTCATGTTTCTGAAGCCTGGTGCTATGGAGGTCACTGCAGGTTATGACTCCGCAGACACTAAGAGTCCCTGTGTGTGATGGAATCCTAAATAAGCTTTCCTTTCAGCTCATCTCCCAAGCCTGACACAGCCAGTCCCATGGGAGGGCGTGTTCCTCTCTACACCCTTCACCATGTGACGCAGTCAGACTAGGAGTTTGTAGCCCTGTGCTCATGGTGATGGAGCCTGGGAAAGAAGGCAGGAAAAGCAACATCGATTTTAAGGAATGTTCTATTTTTCCTTCTTGACTCCTTTTTCTTTTTCCACGTGTGACAAAGACAAAGCAATTCTTTTCTGTTGAGCTTTGTCTTATTTATTTATTTATTTACTTACTTACTTATTTGCTATGAAGAGGCACCATGATGAAAGCAACTTATGGAAGAGAGAGTTTATGGGAGCTTGCACTTTCAAGGGGCTGGAGTTCATGGTCATGGGGCGCGTGGCAGCAGGTGTGCAGCCATGGCCCTGGAGCAGGAACTGAGCGCTCATCCTCCATCCACAAGCCAGAGAAACAAAGAAAGAGCTAACTAGGAACGGCACTCATAATCCCAAACAATTCCACCAAATATATGAACCTATTGCATCCATCCTTTCTTCTTCTTAATTTTTTATTGATTCTTTGTGAATTTCACATCAGGCACCCCAATCCCACTCATCTCCCTGCCCCTTCATATCTGCCCTCTGTCCTGTCCACCTACCCCCAAAGAAAACAAAACACACTAACTAAATAATTCAAACAAGCAAACAAAAAAACACATTCGCCAATTGAAAACTCGGCAGTTACTGTGGCAAATGCCCTAAAAAAAGAAAGTTAAGGAAAAAGGGAGTTATTTTGGCTCACAGTTTGAGGGTACATTCACCGTGATGGGTAGTCAAGGCAGCAGGCATGCAAGGCAGTTGCTCACATTGTGTTCCCCAATTAGAAAAAAGAGAGTGAAGAGCACACTTACCTTCTCCATTTTATACAGTCTAGAATCTCAGTGCAGGGGTGCTGCTACCCAGAGTCGGTGGGTTCCCCCGCCTCTGCCAACCTACTGAAGACAATGCCCCATGAGCATCTGTCAGACAGCAATGTCCCAGGTGATTCTAGAGCGCATCAAGTTGACAGTTATGACTAAACCATGTGCCGTTTTCCCTTTTTTTCTCTTGCACTTATTTATTCTTACTGCTTTTTTGTCCTCCCCCCTCCCTTTCCTTTATACCTGATAGAAGATTGGGTGAGCGTCCCCCAGTGAGGCAGGCAGGCAGAACTTCCTGTGTAACTTTTCTTTATCATTCAAGGATGTAGAAAAGTAAGCCATGTAGGTGCAGTGGTTTGTGTATATATCTGCGTCATCAAAGATTATAACACAGCAAACAAATACATTCAGTTTTAGCAGTTCATCACGTTGATTCTTCTACTATTAGTATAAATTATTCTCCTAGTCTAAACCCATGTTCTGTTTTTTATCATTAATTTTGGACAATTTTAATTACTTATAACTAAGTACTTTTGAACTGTTCTAGAATGTATGTCAGGATTCTCTGAAACATCATGAGTGTGGCATTCTTTTGTTTTTAAAATTTTTTTATTATTATCATTTATTACAATTTATTCAATTTGTATCCCGGCTGTGCCCCCCTCCCGCAGCTCCTCCAATCCCACTCTCCCTCCCCTAGTCCACTGATAGGTGAAGTCTTCTTTCACTTCTCTTTGACCCTAGCCTATCAGGTATCATCAGGAGTGGTTGCACTGTCTTCCTCTTTGGCCTGGCAAGGCTGCACCCTCCAGGGGGAGGTGATCAGAAGACTGTCACTGAGTTCATGCCAGAAGTTAAACACCAACAAACCAAGTAACCCAATTAAAAGATGGGGTACAGAGCTAAACAGAGAAATCTCAGTAGAGGAATATCAAATCACAGAGAAACACTTAAAGAAATGTTCAGTGTCCTTAATCATCAGGGAAATGCAAATCAAAACGACCCTGAGATTTTACCTTACACCCATCAGAATGGCCAAGATCAAAAACTCAAGTGACAGCACATGCTGAAGAGGATGTGGAGAAAGGGGAACTCTCCTCCATTGCTGGTGGGAATGTAAACTTGTACAACCACTTGGAAATCAATCTGGTGCTTTCTCAGAAAATTGGGAATAGTGCTACCTCAAGATCCAGCTATACCACTCCTAGGCATATATCCAAAATATGCCTAACTATACAACAAGGACATTTGCTTAACCATGTTCATAGCAGCTTTATTTGTAATATCTAGAATCTGGAAATAACCTAGATGTCCCTCAATGGAGGAATGGATACAGAAATTGTGGTACATTTACACAATGGAATACTAATCAGCTATTAAAAACAAGGAAATCATGAAATTTGAAGGCAAATGGTGAGAACTAGAAAAGATCATCTTGCGTGAGGTAACCCAGAAGCAGAAAGACACACATGGTATATACTCACTCATAAGTGGATATTAGCCATATAATATAGGATAAACATACTAAAATCTATACTCCTAAAGAAGCTAAACAACAAGGAAGACTCTAGGGAAGATACTCAATCCTCATTCAGAAGAACAAATGTGATAGACAATGGAAGCAAAAGGCAGAAGCCTACCCCAGAGGGCCTCTGAAAGATTCTACTGTTTAAGGTATCGAGGCAGAGGCTGAGACTCATAGCAAAACCTTGGGCAGTGTACAGGGAATTTTATGAAAGAAGGGGAAAATAAAAAGTCTCCTGGAAGGGACAGCGCAAAAGGAGACCAACAAAGCCAAAAATAAATAACTAAATAAATAAGATTAAGTTAAAAAAAAAAGAGGCCTGGGGCCCTGAAGAGACTGATTACCCAACCAAGGACAATGCATGGAGAGGACCTAAAACCCTGGCTTAGATGACTCAGTCTCCAAGTGGGGTCCCTAGTAAAGGGAGCAGGGGCTGTCTCTGGCATTCCTTTCTTAAAGAATTACCCACAGCTCATATTGCAATGGAAAGCGTCCTAATGAAGGTGAAAGCTACTTTAGTCTTAACATTTGCTCACATTCCAGAACCCAGATCTCTTCCTCTGTCTTATTTTTTAATTAACAGACTGTTTTTTTTTTTAGGGAAATCTTAGTTTCTCAGTAAAACTGAGTGGAAAGTATGTGAATTTTCATGTCTGCTGTTGCCCACTGTCAGCTTATTCACACTGTGATCACAACCTATCCTTATTTCAGCTCTGTGGAGTAGTGACGGGGGCTAACTTCCACAAAAATGTAACATTTTAAAGAGATTTATTAGAGAACTAATTGCGCGTTGACCTATCTCCACATTTGTGTGTTGTGTCTTTTAAATTCTCCAAGTCTTTGAGAAAGTTTTAATGACACAATCTATGTCTGTGCTTAAATTTGGAAATCGGAGCTATAGTGCACAGTTCCTGCTTTGACTTTTTTTATTATTAATTACAGTTTATTCACTTTGTATCCCAGCTGTACCTCCCTCCCTCATCCCCCCCCAATCCCACCCTCCCTCCCTCTTATTCTTCTCCCATGCCCCTCCCCAAGTCTGCTGAAAGGGGAGGTCTTCCTCCCCTTCCCTGACCCTAGCCTATCAGGTCTCATCAAGACTGGCTGCATTGTCTTACTCTGTGGCCTGGTAAGACTGCTCCCTCCTCAGGGGGAGGTGATCAAAGAGCAGGCCACTGAGTTCATGCTGCTTTGACTTTTTATAACCTCATGATTAATGCCGTTATTTATATGGTGATAATTTAATTTTCCAACCCTGTTGAGTTTTCTTTATTCTGTAGAGGTTAATAATTCAAGGCAAAGGTGTATTTTTTCAAACATAGGTTTTTAAAGCACTTATATTTGAAGGCTATCCAGAAAATAAAATGCAAGTAGAAGAAGAAAAATAAGATTACATTTAAAGGGGCTGGAGAGATGGCTCAGTGCTTAAGAGCATTGTGTCTGCTCTTCCAAAGGATCCAGTTTTTATTCCTAGGATCCACATGGCAGCTCACAACTGTCTGTACCTCCAGTTCCAGGATCTGGTACCTTCACACCAACCAATGCACATAAAGTAAAATTAAATTATAAAAAAATTACACTTAAAGAAAAAATATGCTAAATTCAGAATAAAATGTTGTAATGATAAAGAGAGTCAAAAATGAAAATTCTAGTAAGAAAAATAAGCTAAAAATTTTATAAGAGCAATAGCATTATTTTTAAAATCAATAAAGACAATTTTACTTAAATATTTTCTTTAAAATAAGATAGGAAGAAAAGGAAAACAAAACATTTCTTTATGCTTTATTCTGCGGTCTTGAGGGTGTCTATAAAGCTAGTGGCAGCTTCTGCCCCTGCAGCTGTGGGACCCCATTTTTTGACTCCCAGAGTTCTAGGTGTCGTGATTCGTCCACACAACCTGAACTTCAGCAACCCAGACTTCCTCTTCTTACCTGTCTTCCAGAGCAAATGTGACTGCTATTTTTTGTTTTTGTTTACCACAATTAACACCATTGTAACTCATTCTTCCTCCGCTTTTTAAAAAATTTCCTACATAGGAACAACATAAGCTATTATCCATTCTTTCAAAATGGTTACTGAAATAACACTGCCAATTTATTTAAATCTCCTAATTAAGTTAGAGGACTGACGTATGGTTACAAATAATGAGCATGGACAACTTTGCCAGCTAGTATCTAAAAGTCCACAGAGCCTAGGTCTTCATCTCTGTATCCTTTCCTCTGGGCAGGTGGCCAGTGATGGGAGCAGTAAGCCAGAAGTCACATAAAGGCTGGTTTTTAATCAGCCAAAGACTGACTGGTTCTTTAAGAATTGCTTTGTTAGCTATCCAGTAATGGTGTTTCGATAAGCTTACTTAACTAATTTGCCATTCAAATGATAGTCCCCTCCTAAAACTTAAATTTTGAATTTTCTTAATTTGAAGTAAGTGTCTTACTTTGAGAGCATGAATGCATGCTCAAGTTCTATGGCACCAACAGTGTATCTAATGTTTTGCTGTTGCTCCTGTGGAAGTGCCCTCTAGTACCTGACATGTCATTTTTAGAACCAGTCTTTTTTAAATGTTGTTTAATACTGAGGATTTCACTTAATCTTGTTAATGTCACAACAGGAAATAGATCTCTTAGTTATATACAGTTACAACTGTATATAACTGTTTGCAACTTTCCTGTTTGCAACAGGAAACTATAAATAATTAAAAAAAAAAAACAATGAAGATAATGTTTCTAAACTAGATCCTTTGACCTATACCCTACTATTGGTCCTAGCGTATTCTAAATGCTTAATTCTAAAAAAAAAAAAAAGTTTCCAGGTTTTCTTTTAGAGGCGGTAGGGATTGAATCCAGGCTCCCCTGCACTATATCCCTACCTTTGTGTTTTCAAGGTAGGGTCTCTATAAGTGGCCTAGGTTGGCCTCAAACTCAGAAGCTTCCTTCTTCAGCCTCACAGGTACCAACATGTGTGGATACTTTTAATTAGTGCTACTTCTTAATTATTTTGACTTAGAATGTCCAAGATTACAAACTTTTAAGGTAGCAAAAAGGAGTTAGAAATAAGCAGATCACCTAGGCATGGTGGCACATACCTTTAATCCCAGGCAGAGGCAGGTAGATCTTTGTGAGTTCCAGGCCAGCATGATCTACAAAGTGAGTCCCAGACAGCCAGGATTATTATTACAAGGAAAAACCCTGTTTCAATAAACAAACAAACAAACAAACAAAAAAGATTGAAACAGCCAAACACTGGGGGGAGCGCAAAAAGTCTTGTGGAAGGAAGGATGGGAGGAAGGGTAGAAAGGAGAGGACAGGAGCATCACAAGCCAACCAACAGAGCCAACTAACCAGGGCCCAGGGGAGCTTATGGAAACTGAAATACCAACCAACGACCATGCATGGACTGGACCAAGGATCCCTACACAGATGTAGCCGATAGGCAGCTCCTGCTTTTTATGTAGGTCCCTAGTAAGGGGACAAGGGGATGGAGTGAGGAGGTGGGGGCTAACTCTGACATGGACTCTGTTGCCTTCTTTTTAATCACTCCCCCCTGGGGGAGCTGCCTGGCCAGACCACAGGGAAAGATGATGCACTCAGTCCTGATGCGACTTGTGCTCTGGTTTGTAAGGTGGCTCACCTTTTCTGAGGAGTGGGAGCATAGAGAGAAGAAGGAGGGAGGGGCTATGATCAGGATGTAAAATTAGATAGATAGATAGATAGATAGATAGATAGATAGATAGATAGATAG
>NW_026592118.1:13616326-13620135 GCF_907164565.1 Psammomys obesus
TAGATAGATAGATAGATAGATAGATAGATAGATAGATAGATAGATAGATAGATAGATAGATGTAATTTTAAAAAGAAGTGATACAGGGGCTGGAGAGATGGCTCAGTGTTTAAGATCACTGTCTGCTCTTCCAAAGGACCCGGCAATTCCCAGCACCCACATGGCAGCTCACCACTGTCTATAACTCCTGTTCCAGGGGACCCGACCTCCTTACACATGCAGACAAAACACCAATGTACATATTTTTTTTAATTTAAAAGAAAAAGAAGAAGTGATATGTATTTTTAAGTTTCCTAACACAGTGACCAAAAGCAAATACCTTGAGAATTTTAGAATGTTTTACTGTGTGGAAAAATAAGATTAATACAACTTAAATATATTGAACCCATAGAAAGTGCAGTTAAAAGTTATTACAGCAAGCAGTTTGATTATAATTTAGGTTTATAAAATTGTTTCTATTTAGTGGATACCGTGATACTTAAAGTGAAATAACCTCGTTCAAAGAGACTTGTAATTGTGTTACAAAAATAAAAGAAAAAGTGGTCTGTGTTGTGATTTGCTCAGTGATTAAGTACTATCTTATTAGGTGAGTTTTGAAAAGGAATGGTAAAAAGATTCAGAGGTGGGTTGCACAAGATGAAGAAGCAATTGAGAGAGATAAGTAACTGAACCCTGGCCTCCATACACATGTGCATACACATGAACTACACACACATGCAAAAGAGACAATTTGTGTATAAAATGATGTATTTTAGCCAAATGTGGTGGTACACACCTTTAATTCCAGCACTGGGAGGCAGAGAAATTCGAAAGCTAGTGGCTCCTGACTTGCAGGTCTAAGTTTCTGCTTCTTGTTCCGTCTTCACCCTTGTTCTTGCTGGGGGTGCAGCCTTTAGCTCCAGGCCTTGTTTGACTGAGCCTTGGGCCATACTTTGTATGCAGCATTTTGGGTTAAACAGCGTGACTTCTGTTGATTAGAGAAGGCTAGTAAAGTATGCAGATGTTGATGCATGGACTTGTCTTGGCTGCCTCTGTGGTCCGTGAAATGCAGGCTCCCAGGCTGCTATGTGTCACCTACTGCTGAGACCTCTCTTCGAGGGCATTTCCACTCTGACTCTCTAGTCTTTCCTTCTAACCCTTGACCTTCCGTCATTTCTGCCTGAGGACCTTTGGCTAGTTCTACTGGGATGTTTGGCTGAAATTTGAATAGCAGGAAGGCACCAATTTGCACTCTTCCTTCTTCCAAATTGTTCTGTAGCCAGCACACACCGTCATACAATCTCAGATAATCCCTCCAAAAGCACCCTCTCAAACCAGCCATCTGAAATAGCCTTGCCCCTTGCTACTACCGACCTTACTACTCCATTACGTTTATTCACATTTTTCTGCTATTCAAATTTGCTTTCCTTAGTTCCTACATAACAGGAAGGGTTGCTATTTATTATGTTTGCCATAGACCTCTTAGTGCCAAAACCATGACTTACACACCACAGGTGCTCGGTACACTGTAGTTACATTCATGGATGAATGAATAGATGATCTGAAAAGTTTTAGGGTGAGAAATTTGTCTCTTCTAATTGTTATTGAAACATGAAAGCTGATGAGTAGGGTGATGTGTGAGCATCTATAATTCTAGTCAGAGCTTTCATTTTATTCTTTCATGTGTGTATATAGTTTTCATAATTATACCTTATTTAAAATGTCTGATGCTTTGGTTTGTTTAGTTAACATTTCAAATGTTTTCCCAAGTTCTCCTGGTAATTCTACTGTCGTTATTTTAATGGCTCCATAATATATATATATGCCACATTGAGTTGAAAGCTTGTCATTTACCTACCCGTGCCCTTCTATTGAGTAATCGGCTTTTAATTGATCCTGTTATAAATAATACTTTAAGGTACAACCTTGTAAATACATACAGCATGTTCTCCATTGAATAGAATAAATTATAATCATTAAAAGATGGTGTTAAGGAGTAGAATTGCTCAGGCACCTTCTACCATATATATGTGTGTATCTTCCTTCTGTAGCCTCATTAGTGGTAAAGTATGTGTTTATGGCCATCTTTGGAGTTTAAAGTACTTGTCACAGTTGCTGTCAAAGCTTTGTGGCTCAGCAGGTGCTGTAAACTGCAGCTATGTCAGGAGCCTCATATCATACCAGACTTTAACTCATAGGGTTGTTCGGATACCAAGATGTCTAAGTTCTACTAAGAGTTAAATTGTTTTTATTAAAATTGTCACCTTTAATAAACAGAACAACCATAAAGCAAGTAAGAACTGGACCTAAGGTTATTTCATGGATGCAGATAGAATAGATATTTGGGCTATGAAATTATGTTTGAGAGAAATCACAATTAGTTTTTGTGATGTTTGTAATTCACTTCAGCTCTCTTGCTCGCTCTCTCTCTCTCTCTCTCTCTTTCCAAAAATCACAAAAAATGCTTAGGGCAAAATTCTTAGTTGCCTTTGAGAACAAAATTGGATTGTGTATTAAAAGTGCTCATGTCCAAGCATGGTCTAACTCCAGCTGCTCAAGAGGCTGGAGAATCATAAATCTGAGGCCAGCCTGGGCGATACAGGAAGATTCTCCAACAAAGGAAAACCTAGCTATTTTTATAAAGTTGTATGTGTGTGTGCGTGTGCCTGTGTGTAGGGAGGGGTCCTTGCGTGCCACAGTGCACACGTGGAGGGAACAGGGCAGTCTGTAGAGCTAGCTCTCTCACCTTTCCTGGGTTCTCGGTTTAAGCTCAGGTTGGAGGCTTGTCTGGCAAGTGCCTTTGCCTACTGCATCTTGCTAACCCTAAGGAAGTGTTCCCTAACTCTCTGCATTTCCATATGTGAAGAGTGCTTATGTACATAAAAGTTATAAAATAAAACAGTCACAAAGAATTTTTTTGATATTTTAATTTTTTTAAAATTATTTGCAGTCAAATGTAAATATTTCTTTTTATGGGTATATATTAATCATGACTTCTTTTGCATATATTTTAAGTTCCAAGGAAAAGCAACTCTTTTGTTATATAATTCATATTTCCGTAAAATATCATCTATATAATTTTCTTATGAAAAGGATTAATTATCTCTTTAATTATGTATGTCATTTTTTTATAATAAAACTAAACCAGCTTGTAAAAGATTTTTTTGGTGTTAAACATTATAATAAGCCTACATTTAGAAATGCCTACTTTGCTTTTCTCAAACAAAGAACTTTTGCTCTTTTCTACCACCTAAAAATATTTTTTAAGCTGTGTATTACTTGGCTGAATAAGACTAAAAATATTATTTTCCAAGCTTACCTTTTTTATATCTTCAGCAATTTTCACTTTTATTTATTTCAATAATAATTTTATCTTGTCATAGAGATCTACTCAGTTCATTAAAAGATACATTTATTGGGGCTCAGGAAATGGCTCAGTGGTTGGGAGCACTGGCTGCTCATCCACAGGACCCAGGTTCAGTTCCCAGCACCCACGAGGAAGCTCACAACCACTTCTAATTACACTTTCAGGGGATTGGAAGCCCTCTTCTGGCCCCTACTGCACTAGGCACAAAAGTAGGGCACACACATAAATGCAGGCAAAATATTCATACAATTAGAATAAACATTTTTAAAAATTAAAGAAAAAATAAGCAAACATCTTTGCTGTCTACTCTACTTCTCCAGGATTGGGTATGTAACAGTGGCCCAACAAAACTTCGTGTCTGTATGGAATATACAGCCAGGTAGACAAGGGAATTGTAGCTTGTCATAAGTGGTGTTTTGTTTTGTTTTGTTTTGTTTTGTTTTGTTTTGTTTTGTTTTGTTTT
>NW_026592118.1:13620145-13631000 GCF_907164565.1 Psammomys obesus
TTGTTTTGTTTTGTTTTGTTTTGTTTTGTTTTGTTTTGTTTTGTTTTAAGAAACAGAGGAATGGGCAAGTGAAATAGAGGGGTGTTTGAGACTTTTGATAGGACAACAGGGAAGTCTTTAATGAAAAAGGCTCTGAAGAAGTAAACTGTGCGTTTCAGCTGCAGGGACCCCTAGGAGGCCAGTCACAGAATTACACAGTGGAAGAGGCCACGGAGACATTAAGAAAGGACCGTGTAGTAAAAGCGTGGGCTATATAATCATCTTTCTTTACTGTCTAATTTTCCTAAGAATATCCTTTTCTTTTGTGCTCCGTCCAGAATAACATGCTCTTCTTTTTGTGAATTTAATGAGTAGTTAAGCCATTCCAGTTCCCTTTAGAGCAACCACATGTATCATTTTACCAGAGTTTGTTGTTCCATTTAATTCATGGTTTTACATCTACTTAGCCTATGACTGCTGCCCTATAGTGACTAGTGCTCCAGTTGCCAGCTCTGCTTTATAAGTACTCTTCTTGCCATTTCTCAGTTTCCCTGCAGACTTCTCCTGATGAGTCACCATTTTTAAACATTAACTTCCATCAGCATGTTCTCACAAATAAAATCAATTAAAAACATGAGTAAACTGGCCGTGGGTATTCTTCTGAAGTGTACGTGCTGTGACTTTTTGTTCAGCCAAAGTAAATTATCTGCTTTCTTTGAAATGACCCAAGAATCTAAACAAATTGGAGATGGCAGAAAATATTTAAGTCAAGTTGATTCTAACAAATTGACTTAGAATTCATTGTATATGTGAAAGGATGTTTGAAACCAGACGTCTCCTTTAAACAGTCATATACTTTCTGAACTTCAGTTTCCTCTTATGCAAATGGGGATTAAATAGGCTGCTTCAGAGTCTCACTATTGTATTGTTTTGAGACTATTTTATAATAGTAATATCTGAGAATGTGCTAAAAAAAAAAAAAAGTGTCACTGAGTGTCCCTTATTCTGTTAGAATGCCTATGTGTTTCTTTTAAATTTTTATGAAACTAGTTTTTTTATGCCTGGGTAACTGCCAACATTTTTGATTTGCCTTTTGGACTGGAGGTCCCTATAACGTTTTTTTTTGAAGTGGCTTCTACAGTGTAAATGAACAAGTCACAGTGCCATGGTGACCTTACTCTGTGTTGCCATGATCTCTGACATGTACCTCGATAACAACTGATTCGCCCTTACTTTTGAAAATAGCTGTTAGCAACTGGAAATAGGTTTAGTTGGAAAGCGTACCCACAGGAACAGCAGGACTCTATGGTCTCACCATCCTTCAGCCTGCCTGGTGTGGAGAGCCTGTGGCCACTGGTGTGTGAGGCACCAGCTAAGAAGACATAATTGTATCAGGTCACGATCGTGACACAGGGCGACAGGAGCCTTGAGGAGATGTGAAGTGTTCTCTGTGGCTAGGTGTGGCAACCTGGGTCCCTGTGGGAATTGTACTTTGGAAAGGTGAAAGATTGAGAACACAGCATTGGCTCCAAACCCGGCTGCACACTAGTCACCTGGGCGCTCAAGACCTGTAGTGCCTGTCCTACCTCAGACCTCCTGTGAGCGGAGCTGCTTCAGGTAAAAGCGGGCACCTGTAATGCCCAGGGACACCCGGGACATGTGGCAAAGCTTGGCCTCCCGGGCACGTCCAGCCACAGCCTCTGCTCTTTTACTGTACAGGCTGTTGCCCAGACTTGAGTGCAGTTCATGAGGGTTTGATGATTCTAGCCCTGAAAACAAAAAGTCGTTTTCTCAACAGATTTGAGGGCTACATTTTTCAGAATATGCACCGTTTCTGTTTGTGGTTTGGTTGCGTTGTCTTACGTTGTTATGGAGTCTAAATTTCACCACTGGCCCTTTTCTTTTTTATGTATTTATGTTGTTTTTGCTACTTATTACAGATATTTACTTGAGAACTTTAAATTCTTGTATTTCAGGTGCAGATAATGCCATTCACTATGAGCTTTGTTCATTTGTTTGAATTACAGAGGCTATTTTCAGAATAAACTGCTGAGAGCAAGTTTGCTTTTCCAAATCTATTTTCATTTTTCTCCATTTTAGTAGTGTAGTGTTACAAGCAGATCAAATTTCTGGATTCAATATGAACCTGAAGAAATAGATTGCTTAATTCTACCATAAGCATATTAATGCTTACTGCTGTTTAAGCTACTGAGGGTACAAAACGACAAAGATTACTAAGCATGACGTCGTGAGTGAATTAGCATTTCTCTAAATATCATGGTTGCTTAAGTCAGACTCAATGTAGTCTAATAAAAAATAAGATTTGAAGCGTACAAAGGGGATTTTCTAAGTGCTTTGGTTATCATTATTGACAAAAGCCAGAGTCTTTGCCTGTATATTTTGGGGCATTTACCTAAGGTTTGCATAAATTTAGTTGGTCACAATATTTTTAAAAGGAATTCTGTTTTTGTTTGTAAAAAATGTTTCATATTCCATGTGAAATGTGTGTGAAAAACACAGAACATTGAACTGATGCTCTGTGGACTTTTTTAAAGCGTGATCCTGTTGTCTCCTATGCTGCCACAGGATTGTAAATTATGGAAATTAGCCGGGCACTGTGGTGCATGCCTGTAATCCCAGCACTTGGAAGGCAGAGGCAGGCAGATTTCTGTGAGTTCAAGGCGAGCCTGGTCTACAAAGCAAGTCCAGGACATTTAAGGCTACTCAAAGAAACCCTGTGTTGGGAAAAAAAAAAAAAAAAAAAAAAGCAAATCACTGTGTCAGTGTTTGGCCTAAGTCATAACATACAGTCATCCAGTTTTGTTGTCTTTGTTTTTTTGTTTTGCATTTTCTTTTGTTTTGTCTTCAGCCATCATTTTGTCTTATCATCTTCAATTCTAGAGCAACCTGACAGCAATCATGATGCTACTGAAGTGGGCATCCTTGTCATTCCTGATATTAGTGTCACAAATGTGTCCGGAGAGAGACCCGGGAATGGGGAAAAAGGCAGAACACTAGGAGACATGGATGCCCAGCATATGCAGGGCATGCAGGAAACAGCCACAGACCCTAGAAGTGAGAGCAAAGGCTTGCCCGAGCTCAGGAGGCAAAAATCTGTAAGAAAAATGATGGAGGATGGAATGGCCACAGCTGGCAGAGTGCAGTTTTAGCAGAGCGCTTTATAGCTGCACCCCAAGGTATCTTGAGGCAAGGGCACTGGTGCATGCCAAGCAACAGTTGCACAATCACAGACAATTTGCATGACATCTAATAAAGTGCATGAATTATGCATCGTAACTTCTCAATGACTTTTAATGCTCCTCAGGACGATCACCCCTATGTGGTCTCAGGAATTTGTTAGAGACTGAGGCAGAAAATTGCTTCTGAAGTAATTTTCTGCTTAAGTTTTGAAACTAATGATTTTTTTTTCTTGTATGTGAAGTGAAATATATATAGAATTTTAACAGGTTTTGAACTTGTGATATTTAAAGTGTATAAATGTACTTTTTTAATTCTTAGAGTATCTGGAATGGAGAATACAAACTTCTAAAAACCCTTTTTACATAGTCTTCTATTTTAACTTAAGTTCATGGGTAGGAGCTAAGATAGAGAGGTCATCCCCAGTTCTTAATGTTTGATGATTTTCCTAATTGCTTCTGCTCTTTGCATGCATAATAAGAGAACTCTTCCTAAAAACATAGTGGGGGATAGTTTACAGCATGCTTTTGGTCTAATATACTCTAAATCACTGTCATTTAATTACAATGAATTGTTTTTTGGCATTTATAAAGTGTTTCAATTTATCCTTTGATTTTTGTTCTGTAATCCATTGCTTTAAGAAATTCTGCTTAGGTATTGATTGAAATGTAATTGATTTGGTATTACTCTTTTAAAAATTGCTTAAGATACTTAATGTTAATTAATCTTTGTCATTTCTTTGTTTAGGAGATACAGAATTAACAGGTCAAGAAGAACTGATGGAGATAACTGAAGTTGACGAGGGATTTTATTCCAGGGCTGCGTCTAGCACCAGCCAGTCTGGTCTATCAAACAGTAGTCACAATCGTAGTAACAAGACAAGTGTAGGAAAGAGCCAGAGACGGTCGGGAGGAAGCAAAGCTGGAGCGAAAGAGAGAGAAACTGCAGGGGAATCTTGCAGAGATCACTTTGCTCGAAAACAAACCCAGAGAGCCCAGAGCGAGAACCTTGAGCTTCTCTCTCTGAAGAGACTGACCTTAACCTCCAGCCAGTCCCTGCCCAAGCCCAGCAGCCAAGGCTTGGCTAAGACTGCAGCCACTGTGTTTAGTAAATCCTTTGAACAGGTCAGCGGTGCCCCAGTCCCACGCAGCCCCTCGCCTGCCGTGGGCTATGTTGCTGGGGCAGATGCCCATAGATTTTCTGCTTGTAGTCTCCAAGAAGAAAAGCTTATTTACGTGTCAGAGAGGACTGAACTTCCAGTGAAGTATCAAGCAGGTCAGCAGGGACCTCCTAGTATTAGCATCACTTTGTCTGCAGATTAACGTGTAACTTATTTTTCTCCTGTAATCGTGAAGCTGGAAAGATGACTTTGCTCTCTTATGAAAGTACCGAGTCCTTCATGCCTGGTCCTGGCGGAAGCCTGGCGTCTTGAGTTCTGAAGGCTCCTTTGGCTATGAAGGGAATAATGTCTAGTTTGCAGTAAGCTGAGCTATGGTCTTGTTATTTCTTGGGTACCCTTGTCCCCTTGGTTTAAGTTCTTTATTCTTTTATTCCTCTTTTCCTGTTACTTGTTATTATTGCTCTAAGGTTGTCAGTGTGATAATAAATTTTTGCCAGTTATCTGAGTTGCTTACATTCTCAGTGAGGTTGTTTTTAGTGCCTGTATTTTAGTGGTTGTGTATTTTCCCTGAGAAGTCAAAGAGAGTATGTGTGAAAGGACTGGGCGGTGGAGCCCGGATACAGGAGCAAGTCCATGGAGGCACGCCGATTAAACAGGCTTGTGAGAACCAGAAGCCGTGAGAGCAATGAGGACACGAAGTGCCCGGTGACAGCGCTGTGACCACGTCATCCTTAAGATGGGGAGAGTTTGCGCACACATTGCAAGTTGCCTGGCAAGACAGCTGCAAGGGGGAGTTGGGAGAATTTCTTTCTATTGCAGTTCTTAGAACATTAAACAACAAAACTGAGGTTGTTGGTAGATGACATTTTGAAGTGTTTGATCTGGATTCTATGGGTGAAAGTCCCTTTGGGTTTCTAAAGTGCAGCCAGCCATAGAGGTGATGCACTGTGCTGGTCAACTTTGGAAATCCCAGTTAGTTTGTATTTTAGCCTTCAGAGCACACATCACAGAAGATTTCCTGGAAACCACTGTATATTTTACAACACAGCTCCCAAGACACCAGCATCAAGTATTTAATAGTGAATTGTCTGTGAGTGAAGGAAACTAGATTCGTTTTTCATCTACAAAATGTGATGAAAGGAAATAAAAGATAGTGAATGTGGACAAAGGACTTTTGTGCATTAACTTAGGGTTGCTTGTGTTCATTCTTAAATTTAACTTAAGAAAAAAAGAGTGTACTTCTTGTTTGTGAGCTTTAAGAGTTCTTGTTATGATGTAGAAAGAATAGTTCAGTTATATACCCACTCCTGCCAATCAAACACTTAAACTAAGGTGTAAGGCAGAAGCTAAACTCTGTGGTGTCTAGATGGACTCACAGGCTCGGGGCCTGTGGTCTGCTTGGTCACTGAAGCCCCTGTGAAAGCAGTGTGCTCAGCTAGTGATTGGGAGTGAGAGAAAGCAGGTCAGTGGGAGGCCTGGCAGGCTGTCCACTTCTTGGCCTCATTGACCCTTAGCACACGAAGGCCTCCTTATTCATGGCCTCTCGCTGTGCTCACGAGAACATGCCTGTGCTCCCCTCTTGAACCTGCATGGGCCCAGCTCATATAGATGACAAAACGCCATGTGCTGTAGAGTACAAAGCATTTACACTTGAGATACAGTTTTAAATGTTTACCTACTAGTGTAAGCCTGTTTTTCCAAGGTCTGTGCTTTTAGCATAAATTTGAGTTTCAGTAACAAAATGAACTGCTGGCTTCAATTGTCCTCAAATTTTAAGATAACTAGACAATAAACTTGACATTGGAATAATTTAATAGTAACCTAGTGTACAGTTGAAAATGTTTGTAAAATGTCACTGTGAATTTCTTGTTCTTTCTGTAATTCTTTAAGAACTTTTCTTAAACACTTTCTTAAATACTAGCAGTATTGATATTAAGAAAAAATTTAAAAGATTGTCATTAGGCAAGTTGGCTTGCTTAAGCATGGAGTAAGTTTAAAGAAATATTAGCTGCAGTAAATGAGAGATCAGGATAATGTTCAGCTACTATATTGAAACCTCATTTTGATAGTGTTATAGACATTTGCTACTCATGTGATCCAAAGACCATTGGTGTCACCTGGTATCTTAATAAAACTTTAAAATTTCAGGGGCAGACCTAGCAAATCAAAACTGGGATTTTAGCAAGGTCCCCATGTTTGTATGCATTCATCTTTGTGAAGACTGTTGCAGAGTGCTAATTACTTGTCTAATGTGTAGGATTCTCAATGGTCTCACTGCCCTCAAACACAAATACTAGATCGTCATAATCACTGTAGTTTTTGACAGCTATTTAACTTTTTAATGACATTGACTTCTTATACTCTCAGCTTAAATGTCTAGTTCTCACTTATTTCTGTAATAAAAATGTAGCATCATCTCCTCTTGTTGGTCATAAACGAAACCAGAGCTGCAGACGCTGCAGGTTTTAAATATGAAAGGCCCTCCCCTTTGTTCTTGAACTGTTACCTGATATACAGCACATTTGCATGTGTCGTTCTCTTTTACAAAATCTGTAACAGTTTAACTCAGTGGAGTGAGTCTGAAGTTTTGCTCCAAATGACTTAAACCAATTGATTTTCTGGAGTATGGAGTTATGGTAACAATAAAATTCTTTTTATACTACTTTTGATACTATTTCAAATAAGGATTGTGCACATTGAAGTCTTTTTATAAAAGTTGTAGAAGTTGGATGATTTTAACTGTGGCAACAATTGTTGTACTCACTACTTTTCCCTGCTCAAAATCTTTCAAGTGTGGTAAGTGTGGCTTTGTGGGTCACTTTCCTATAAAGATGTTGCCAAGAGAATTCCCACAAAACTAGGGTCTGTCACCCCCATACTTCAGAAGATCTAGATGAGGGTTCATGAATTAACTCAGCCCTTTCTTAAAGCCCTGCTCCCTTGCACCCCTGTGAAGCTGTGCGGAGGACAAGCCTTTGAAATCCAAGTCAAGAGAGAAGCAGAGTAGACTTCTCAAGGGTCCTGCTGCCCTTCCTCTTCTGGGAGCCTCAGGAAAGCACTTTGGAGCTGCAGGGACACTGCCTGAACTCTTGAATTCCATCCCTGTAGCACTGAGGAGCAGGAGTTCCTGAAAGACTCATTTGTTTTGAAAACGCAGCATCTTGTTGCCCTTTCCATTGTAAAGCAATGACTCTGCAGATATTACTCAGTTGTAAAAAGATGAATTAAAGGGAAATATGTCTTTAAATCAAAATAGATGAAAATAATCCCAATTTAAAGGGATTTTTGCCTATTTTGAGAAGTCATAACTAAAATGTTGAGTGGTAAATTATGGAGGGAAATATTTACTCTCAAACATGATTTTAAGCTAAGAGTTAAAGTAAAATAAGGCAGCTTAATGTTTAAGTCTATAGGCCCATTAAACCTCCATAAAGGAACGTACATTAAGGGAGCATATGGTAACTGGAAATATTTTTAAAAAGCAAAATGTTAGATACAACGGCATTGTAGATAGAAATGAGTGTACAATAGTGTCTTCCCGGTGTCTGGGTGAAAGGCTGAAACTCTGCACAAGCTTACACTTACAGGTTTGCTGCCGAGCGCTGCCACAGAGGGTAAAGATGTGTCTTTCACACTGCCCGAGTCTTCACCGGAGCACACCAGTGTGCTTCCTCTGTACTTTGTATCGTGCACATATCCAAAAGGACTAAGAGTGAACAATTTGAAGATGTTGCTGTGTTGTCCTTGGAATGCTAGTGGCATGGTTCTCAGTTGTGATGTTCCTGTCCCTTTTCCTGTCCCTTTCTCTTGCTGGAACTAACTGTGTGCCTCTGACCATTCCTTCTGATCATGTGGGACTGCTAACCTCTTCTCACTGACCTACTTGTTTCTCGTTGTATCCCTAAGGTTTACATTCCTAAGAATAAACTTTGGATATTTTTATGTGCTCTTTATGTGTTTGAGGTATGAAATAAACTGGAGTTGAGTTTTTGGAAGTTTTGTACATTTGTATAAACGTTCTCCATAGGCAGTACTTTATACATCAAGTGTTTCCTCTTGTTTTGTTGAAATAAAAACTAAATTTAAAAAAAACCTTTTTCCAGATCATTTTCTTCATTAGAAATTGCTATAAATGCCTGTGAGCTGCGTGGTGAGGCAGAAGAGAGTAAGCAGAGTGAGCAGAACCACTGGGGCCTGTTGGGATTAGCCCACTGTTGACTCTCATCCCTCGCTTTATACCTTGGGATGAGTCCAGGAGCCTTGAAGTAGTGGCCAAGTCGTTAGACCGGAAGCATGGGCAGAGTGGATAATGCTGCCTTTAACTTTAAATATGAATTTATCTCTGAGTGCAGGCCTTTGGCTGCAGTGGACATGTAGATAGTGGCTGAATTGGGTTGCTGCTAGCTTCCAATACGGTAGGCTACATCACTCTTTCATTTCTTGGCTACAAGAGATCACAGTGGCATTCCTCATCTGTGTTGTGTATACCGGAACCAACCCCATAAGAAAGAACTGTTGTAGTGGCAGTTGATTATATATGTGAGTAATTGCAGCTGCCCTAAGGAAGAGTTAGGAAAAACTTTGAGTTACTCTGAAAAGACGACTTGTAAAAACCAGCACCTGCTGATTTAAGGACAGTGACTGCAGAGTGTCTGACCTATAGCTGGCTCCCCAAGCAGAGTCTAACTGTTACTATCTACATGCGTATTTTAGAATCATTAAGAGTATAAGTAACTAGTCATAACTTCTCTTGGATTATTACTGTGGTAGTAATAGCTGATTCATCACTTAAATTAAGTATTCAAAACAACCTTTAAAAGGCAACAGCACCCCATTTTACAAAAGAGGAAACTGAAGCCCTCGGGGGCAGGTGCCAAGTGCCGGGGGTCACGCCTGACCTTGAACGTAGGCCTTTCAACTCTCTCTCCGTTATCGCTTAGTAAAATAAAATTCTAAGTGCTGTCTGACAAACATGTATTTTAATTTCTTATTCTGTCTTACAAGGTTACAGTATAAACGTAAAACAAAATTTTCATGAAAGTAAATGCTGCTATGTCTTGTAGCCTATGAGGTAATTGTGTTTCATTTGTAATCAGAGTGCTAGTTATTGGTATATTAAAATGCTGCTAATTCAAATTAAGTGATTCTTTAGCTTTTCAGATTGATAGGGATTGGAAATGGTTTTTGCATTTAGACAATTGGTGGGAATGTAAATTGCTACAAATGATTTAGTGAGCAATTCAGCAGAATCTTTCCTTGTGTACTTTTACTAGTAATTCTACCCTATATCTGTTCTACTCTACTTTGCACTAAATTGGACCCAAATGTATAAACACTAAACTGCAAGGTATTCATTGTAGCATTGTTTGTAATAGGAAAAAAAAAACCCAGGAATTTAAATGTCTCAATTGAATTATAGTGGACTATAACATAGCAAATGTGTGTATGTTGAATATAGCATGAGCCTATTTAATTATGTTGAATAATTAATGTATGTGCATATGTGCTGAAACCAAGGAAGAACGTTATTTCTCAAAATGTGGTTACAGACAAGCTTGGGGCTCAAGAAATGGCTGAGCAGCAAGAGTGCTGGCTGCCCTTCCAGAGGCCCTAAGTTCAATGCCCAGCACCTACGTCTGGTGGCCCAACCAACTCCAGCTCCAGTTCCAGTTCTTCTGGCTTCTGTGGACACCCAAACACATACGGCATATACTCAGACAGACACTCACACACACACACCCCACCACACAAAATAAGCATGTCTTATTATAAATAAGTAAGTCTTAGCAACGGCCTACATTGTGGAAAACTAATGCTTTTTAAAACGGACATGTAGGGGCTTGTGCTAATTCCCAGAAATCATAATCATTGTGTGTGAAACTTGGAAACCTGTATTTCTGGTAAGTTCCTTAATACTAAGTCTGGCCAGCAGTGGATTAGGTATTTGGTCGTGGATTGTTCTTAGAGAAGATTTCTCAAAGAGATCTGGCTTTCTCGATGGGGCTTCCCAAAGATTCATTGTCCCTGAGTTTACTAACAGAGACCTGTAGTGAAAGACAAACTCCTGACACTGGAAAAAAAAAAAAAAAAGACTACTTCCTGTGTGAGAGGACATACCCATTACCAGTCTCTTTTAAAGCATCTTTGCTCCTATTTAACTGGAGGTGATCTGTCACCGCAGCAAAACTAAACAGAACTTACTGCACTCTGGGTCACCTTGGCACCCCTCGCTGCGTCGGCACCATGGAGTAAGGTACTTGCAGAACCTGGGACCTGTGTGCAAATGAGCATCTCTGTCATGAGGGGGAAGGGTTGGAAGAGCTAATAATTAGGATTCGATGGGGCCGGAGAGATGGCTCAGAGGTTAAGAGCACTGTCTGTTCTTCCAAAGGTCCTGAGTTCAATTCCTAGCAACCACATGGTGGCTCACAACCATCTATAGTAAGATCTGGTGCCCTCTTCTGGTGCGCAGGCACACATGCAGACAGAATGCTGGATGGATAGATAAGATAGATAGATAGATAGATAGATAGATAGATAGATAGATAGATAGATAGA
>NW_026592118.1:13631010-13695889 GCF_907164565.1 Psammomys obesus
AGATAGATAGATAGATAGATAGATAGATAGATAGATAGATAGATAGACAGACAGACAGACAGACGCAGACAGAATGCTGGATGGATGGTAGATAGATAGACAGACAGATTGGGAAAAAAATAGGATTCAAGATAGGTGGTAACAGTCAGGGGTCATAAAGAGCCTTGCTAACTCAAGCATTGAGCAGCCACTGCTAGAATTCAGACTATTGTTTCTAGCCTGTTTAGTACATAGAAAGAGAGATGAAGATGTTTCCTTCTTTTCCCTCCTCTCTTAACAGTCTGTTCTTTCCAGGACCCGGATTTCCTGGCATCAGTAACTAAGGCAGGATGCCATGGGCAGGCCCATCCTGTGAGCTGTTCTGACCCTATCCACTGTAGCTGAAGTTCACCAGCTTGACTTACTGCTCTTTTCAGGCTGGTAAGGCAGTGTGTAGGCAGAGTGGGTCCACATGTCTCTCATAACATCTCAGGGTCGGCCTGAAGATCCCCACACTTTGTTCTGACGTACGTGGACCCTAACAGCCTTTGGGCCTAACTGGCTGCTCCACTACAGTCGTTATAGTGTGCTGTGCTGATTTTTTTCCCTAGTGAGGCTTTAGAGCCTACAGCACGATAGAGATTAAAGATGTGCTTTATTGAATGGAAAGGCAGCAGAAACCCAATAGCTCCCAATGGCTGGCTTCTCATGCATTCAAGGGAGGTCGGAAAAACATTCCCTCACATTCGCCTGCTGGGAGCAGATGGCTGTAAAATGTGATTACTTTGACGTGTAGCTACCTACATTAAGTCTTTTGTAAATCATGACTTCGTGTTTCTTTTTCCTCAGGGCTATAATGGGATGGAATGATTTTCCGGCACTAGTGTTTGGCATGAACTCTTTTGTTTGTTCTCTTCCATATCATTCTCTCCTGTGTATCTAGTGTACTTGAGTGATAATGGGACTCAAAAGAGGCAACAAAGTAGGCCACCCCTGTCTTCTATATTACACATTCTTCTTGTGTCAACTGTGGTGGCTGTAGCTAGGCCCACTGTGGCATGCCCTGAGCCATCCGTGTGCTGAGCTGCAGTCTCTTGCTTTATTCTTTTAACCAGCAACTTTTTCCTTCTGACCCTCCCACAGTGCCACATAATTGTCCATTGCAGTTTCTTCTCTTTTGTCATCTAAAAATAAACCCCTTTACCATAATATGCCACCATTTTCTCTGCTGTTGTAATTCCACACTAGTTCAGAAATCTGTTTCAATAAATTACTTCTTTCCTTAAGCCTTTTAATTCATTTACATGAGTCAAGTTGAACTCTATAAGATCTTTGGAAGGAGAAAAGCAGCCAGAAAGCAAGCCATGAGCTATGCCTGCAGTGAGAAAGAATACGCTTTGAGTTCACTGAAGAGGAGAAATCATACAAGCCTTACTGCATAGTGTGCTGGAACGGGCTGGAAGACGCTGAGGTGTAAAGCCCCTTCCAAGGTAATGCTAGAGGACAGCGGGACAGGGGGAGGAGTCTAAGCAATGCTCCCGTCTGCTCAGGGAGCCATCCTGAGGGGCAGGTATGCACCCTTCACACCCACCCACGTTCTTGGGGACATGAAAGTTAACAGCTCTGGAGGGTGAACGGTGGAATTTCGGAGCTAGAAGTATGATTGTACTTCTAAAAATGGGCTCATAGCACAAGAATAATTGCTTGCCACATAAATGCTCGGCACAGGCATTCACCGCGGTGAAGGAGGCTCTTGAGCATGTAATCTGTATGAGGGTGGGTGGGTGTGTCACTGATGCTCTGTGGACTCCCTATTCAGTCAACAGACAAGTATAAGGGAAGACCACTGGTTACACTGGCTCGCGGCTGGGCACAGACATGACAAAATAGGCCTCCTTCCATCGGTAGCACGTTCTCAGGGGAGGCAGCTGCCTGTCCTCCCAGAACACATCATCGTCACTCGGTTACCCTCCCCAAATGTCTTGCTTCCTTGTGCAGTACTAGATACCACGATGATCAGCTTGCTTTCCTCCAAAGGCTCCTGAAGAACCTCACCTTAAAATGTAAGAAGAAAGAGTTGGAGTCCCATTTCTAGTCACCGCACAACAGGCGATTATACTTCCTTCTTGAGGCTGGGCGGCGGGAGTGTGATGTCATGTTGGCCCTGCAGCCAGGAAGGAGCAGGAGATGAATGCTGGTGTTCAGCTCACTTCTCTCTCTTCTCTGGTCTGACACCCCAGCCAAAGGCCTGGCGCCTCCCGCATGCAGAGTAGGCCCTCCCTCATCAGTTATCTCTACAGAAACACCCTCAGACGCACTCAGAAGTCTGTCTCCCTGGTGACTCTTCACCCCACCAAGCTGACAATAGAAACTAGCCACCATAGTAGCTAACATCAAATCTTCCGTTGGACGATAAACAAAAACTTAGGAAAAGGCTTTCTCCATTGCCTTATTCACTGTTCGTGTGACACATGCACACCCAAGAGTGTCACACTTTTTGTTGGTTGTTTTGGGTTTTTTGTTGTTTATTTTGTTTTTTGAGACAAGGTTTCTCTGTGTAGCTATCTTGGAACTCACTCAGTAGACCAGGCTGGCCTCAAACTCACAGATTTGTCTGCCTCTGCCTCTGCCTCCCAAATTCTGGGATTAAAGGTGTGTGTCACCACCACCCAGCCATGTCACACACCTTTGTGAAGGTCGGAGGACAATGCTCAGGAGTTGATTACCTTCTCCCACATGAGTCCTGAGGTCACAGCCAAGTCCAACTTGGCAGCAGATGCCTTTGCCTAGTCACATCTCACTGGCCCAACAGAAACTTTCGAAACCAGCTTCTTGCCCGGGGATGCTGGCTAATGCCAGAAGAAATGCGTAAGACTCTTACTTTCTGCTCTTCTTACTGACCCAGGAACCTAAAGACTAGATGGGAGTGACAGCCAAGTCCCGAGACGAGCTAAGAAAATGCTTATGCCTTAGGTGAGGTCGGCAGCTCTGAACCTGTGAGTCACATGTCGGATCTCTTACATATCAGATATCCACATGATTAGTCATAACAGCAGAATTACAGCTATGAAAGAGCAACAAAAAATGTATGGTTGGTGGTCACCGCAGCAGGAGGAGCTGTATGAAACGGTGGCAGCATTACGAAGGTCAAGAACCGCTGGGTGAGGGCCTTAAAAATCTACCATAGGAGTCGAAGCACAACTCTCCCACAGACACATGGCCAGAGAACTCAGGGAGCCTTCAATCCTCGCAGTCCCGAGGGAGCACTGGAGAAGTTGAGGCAGGAGGATGGTGAGTTCACAGTCGGCAATGTCTGCGTGCATAGCAGGACTGCCTCGACTCCCCAGACCATCTCAATTCCTGAAGCCCTGTTCAAGTACTCCTCCAGCTGCCTGGTAATACAGAGCTACTTCACAGGAGCTAACAGCTCTATGACTTCTCAAAAACAGTGCTTAGCAGGAAGGAAAAACAACCCGAGGTTTTATAGCAGTACAACACTCAGGAAAATAAGCAACACTGGATAAAATTACTTGAAACCCAAGTTTGAGGCTATTGAAAAACTTTAAGCTGGGCTTTGTTTCTGGTCTGGGAACTGAGCTTTCTAAAACACTCCTGCCCTCCCTACTCTGTGCAAGCTGCTTATACTCAGCCACACAGTTTATACTGAATGCCTTCTTTGGGGAGTATGGAATTACAATATGTGCAGCAGCCATAACACAGGCTTTGGACAGTGTCTCATGAGCATCCCTACTTGGGCACAATTCACTGCTGGCAGAAGGAGCACACGGGTGTGGGAAGCAAGCTCAGGCCTTCTTTCCTCCAGGTCTCACCCTGCGCATTCTTGTTCCCTTTGTTGGCTTTGCTCTCTGTTGTTTTGCTGTAATAAATTGTAGCCATGAACACAACTGTAAGCTGAGCCCTTGGAATCCTTTGGTGAGCCACTGACCCCGGAGCAGAGGTGAAATGTGGGGTCTCAAAGTACAGAGGATAATCCCAGGGAGGAGCAGACATTCCACAGCTATTTCTTTCACTTGGAATTTGCCAGTTTTGTCACAAATCAGGACAAAAGGCTGCTGGAAAGAGTTACTGCTAAGTATCAGAGAAGCAAGCACACTGTGGAAATGACACACAGAACTAAAAACAAATGAAAGGTCGCCAAACCAGCCGGCACTTGAGAGAACCAAGATTCCAGTAAAGAGAATCTGGCCCTTATAGCTGTCCTTTTGAGGGACTGTCCCTTGGACTGGCTGTCCCCTTGAGTGGATATGTTGCTGTGTTCATAAACTGCTCAGAGCAGAAAGACTGATGAGCTAGGAGAGAGAAAAGCAGAGAGGTACAGATACCGAAGGGTTGAAAACCAGAACCAAGTTTTTGGTTTTGATAGTTTCATTGCCCAGGCTATTGAACAGACAAAAAGAAAAAAGGATATATAAGTATTTGTGTATATTTTAGAACCCCTCAAGAGGAAGACACGACTATACATCTCAGAAGCTCCCTAATGAGTGCTGTTTATGGGATATCGCACAGCGGTATGGCCCAAATTCAGCATGTGTAAAGCCCTGGGTTTGACAGGCCCAGCACCAAAGGACAACAGTGTCACGAAACAACAGAAAACCCCACAGAACACCAAAGAGCCTCCCTCTGGACACAGGTGGGCGGAGTAAGCCTTATAAAGTTGCAACCTGGATCAAGTCAACTGAATTATTAATTGGATTAACGTGATCTACACAGCCCTGCTCTCTCCCACTAGGAAATACCATTAGCCCTCTCTGTAAAAATGTGCCATGCACAATTCTACAATTCTGTGAGAATTACAAATTCAGAGAATCACTGAGGGGAAATTATTAATATATTTATTGTATAATTCAAATGCTGATTTATGTAATCCCCCATATCTGGTTGCAATTCTTGTTTTGAGAATCTCCTGTCTCAGTGTTGTATAAATACTGCTCCCCAATTGTTCCCTGATATGTCACTAAAGCATAATGATAATAATTATTATTATCTTTGCAAAACAGATTCACAAAGCCAGGCGTGTTGGTGCATGCCCGTGTTCCCAGCATTTGGGAAGTTGAGGCAGGAGAATAGAGTTCTAGGGCAGCCTGGGCTTCATGGCAAGCACCATACCACACTGGGCTTTAAATCTAGACCCTGGCTCAAAACAAAAACAAAAAGCAGCCATTCTACAGATGACCCAGCTATCTATGCTATAAGATTAGAATGATGTCACATGGAGAATTTCAAGAGAATATGATTTCTTGTTTTGTTTTCTAAATGTGTTTTTTAAAAGGCATTTTGGGGCTAGAGAGACGGCACAGTGGTTCTGAGACTATGTCGCTCTTGCAGAGGACTGGATTCCAGTTCCCAGCACCTACATTAAGAGACTCACAACCACCAATAACTCCTGCTCCTGGGGGTCCAATGCACTCTTCTGGCTATCTATGGATACCTACAGATATACGTGCTCACACACACTTCGGATACACACACACACACACACCTTAAAAATATAATAACTCCCAGAAGCAAGCACGGAAGAGTGTGGAAAAGGAGAAAGCCCAAAGCTTTAGGGAAAGTGGAAGTGGTAGCAGAGTTGTATAGAGTTCCAGGAAATAAAGGAAGGACTGTCTAGCCATGATCATATTGTTCTTTGTCAGCTCTTATTGGACTATGCATGAGTAAAACTTCAGTGGTGCCCTTCCAAGACAAACTGGAAGTCTCCATTTCTGAAAGAAATCACTAGACAGAAGACGTCAACAAATGAGTAAATGACAAAGAGCGGGTGGCAGCTTCAATGGAGGACCCTAACCTAGAGGGAAATGTTGACTGGCCTGTCCCTAAGCCTGACTGATATCTGTTTTAAGAGCCATTGACCTATAAATGTTTGATGTATTTGTTTAAATCCTTTGTGTTTTGTTTGTTTGGATATTTGTTTGTTTGTTTGTTATTTTTGGTTTTTTTTTTCTTTTGAGACAGGGTTTAAATACACACACACACACACACACACACACACACACACACACACACATATATATAAAATAACTCATTTGGAGCCAGGCATATTGGTGCACAGTTGTAATCCCAGCACTCAGGAGGATATAGAGTTGGGGCTGGCCTGGGCTACATAGTGAGTTCCGTGTTAGCCTGAATTTTTTTATTAAGACCCTGTCACAAAAAAAAAACAAAAAAACAAAAAAACAAAAAAAACAAAAATACAGCCATGATGGAAATCAGTGTGATGGTTCCTCACAAAGCTGAAACAGCCATGTGAGCTGTTTCCAGCCCCTGGGCACATTTCCCAAGGACTCCATACACTACCTCAGACATACTTGCATACACATGTTTATTGCGGCTCAGTTCACAATCCAGGAAATGGGACAAGTCTAGTTGTCCATCAACCCATTCAATTTATTCAATAAACAGGAATAAAATTATGAAATTTAAAAATAATAGATAGGGCTGCAAAACATACTGAGTGTGTAACCCAGAAGACAAGTGCTTCATGCTCTGTTAAAATTATCTTCATAAACTTGTGTTTCTCAGTTTCTCCCTTAACCTGACTACCACAAAATTGAGACTATCATATTTTTTGTTTATGAGCTTTACAACTTAATAGCTGAGCAGTTATTACTCTATTCTTAACCCTCTGAACTAGTCTGGCTTCCTCTTTGCTAAAATCCCCGAGATACTTTCACTTTGTGTCTTTCCCCACACCAGCTCCATCTTCCTCCTCATTCCTATGCCTCTGCCTTTGCTTAATCCCCTATTTCCTCCTCCCCTGGCTGGCAGGAAGTCCAGCCCTATTCTCTCCCAGCTCAGAAATTGGCTGTAAGGTGCTTTGGTGGCATATCAGGGAACAACTGGGGAGCAGTGTTTACACAACACTGAGACAGGAGTTTCTCAAAACAAGAATTGTAACCAGATATGGGGGATTACATAAATCAGCATTTAAATTATACAATAGCCTTATGCCTACATCTCCTTTTAGTCTAATAAAAGACTCTTTCTCTTATATAACAAACTATATGTAATAATAATAATGAAAATGATTAAGATTTACATTTGCATATTTGGCACCCTTGGATAAAGTATTCTATCAATTTTTATCATCCTAAACAATTTAAGTTTAACTGTGAGACTATAGATACTTTCAACCTTATCAGAGACTTAAGGAATAAATATTATCTGTAGGAAGTGCAGGCAAACACTTCCAAAACTATTGAAATGACAGGCTGCTAGCCCCCTGTCCAGTCCTCCAAAATTTCTCCATAACGTTGAAGCATCATCTTCAGCATTCTGACTCAGAATATTGGACAGACGTTTCTGTGAAGCAGGAGTTATAAAGGACTTGCCTACCTTGTCCTTGCAAAGCTCTGCAACTTTCCTGAATCCAGTTTGTCCAGCTGGGACAGTATTATGTCTGTAATTGAAGCAAGGGCATTTTCTCACCCAGTAGCTAGTTTTACACATATGAAGCCTTTTATTTTCTTTGAAGTAGCGCAGGAGTGCTGCCTGGATCAGACCTGTCTCATTGTCCAAAAAGCCTTAAACTAATAAAATCTGCAAATGCCATATTCTGTAGATCTCTGACCATCTATCTTATCTGAATTGTTTGTTTCTAGCTATTTTTTTTATCTGTAAACCTAGGACATTTTTTGTAATTAATTAAACTAGTATTTAACATGACCATGAATTTGGTTGTCTGACTGATAATATGCATTTCTTAATTATTTTAAATAGTTGGTAATAGCAGCTTTCAAACAGACTAGAATTTAACATTGCAGTTTTAAAAATTACATAGGTACAATACCTTAGCATGTTGTAAGCAAATATAATCTTAAATCTGTGTTAATATACAAAGATTTATACCAACCTAACATTTTCGGCTTATTAATGTTCTTTAGCCTAAGAGTAGATTCAATAATCTACCCTTTTACTTATCATTCCTATAACCAACCCGTATAAAATAACAACAAACATCTATCACCCATAGAATGACCAAAAGTCGTCGTCTTCTCTTGGGAAGGGGGCATAGTTTTCTCATATTGCTTCTTGCTGATTTGGGATATGGTTTTCCTTTCAGGGGGTGGGGGCAAAAAGAAAAATGGGAGGTTGTCCAGTCTGAAGAAAGTTACCGTAACTTTTGCTTTCTAGTCTCTGCATACTGAAATTTCAGAGCTTAACTAGGTCCTGGCTGGAGCAGCCTGTGATGCTGGCCAACCGACATAGCCGCTTTGAAATTGTCCTGGATGCAGATTTTTTAGGCCAGTTTTTAAGGCCATCTATCTGTGAGGTTGGATCCCCTGAGCTACTTGTCTTGTCTCTTTTGGTGTCTGGTCCTCTTGCTCTGCAAAATACTAACTTTCAAAGTTTTTATACATTTTTTTGTATTAATATATGTATGTGCATTTGTCTTCCTATATAAGTTAGTTTGGATTGTGTAACCAAACTTTAAAATAAATTTTTATCTATGCCATTTAAAAGAATGGCATGGTAAGTCCTGGGGATTTTGTAGGCAAAGATTTATTGGCCATGCATAGCTGGAGACAGTCGGTCTCAGAGCGGTGAGCTATTCCCATGTGGAGGGCCCAGCAAATTATGTTAACTGTCTCATTTGATCTTCTTGATTTCTTTCTTTTTTATCTGCAGCCAAGATCTTCAGGAGGTCTCCCCATGTCAAATCTGATTTCCAACAGTATGGATGGAATGCATAGCTTTTTCTTCCTGTTGAGACAAGAGCATATTCTCCTCCCAAATGCAAAACATTTCCTGTTTTCCATTTTGGAATTAGGTCCTTTATATACTGATCTAACTCATCAATCCTTTCTAAAAATATGGTGTATCTTAGCAGGCATGCTACTTGTCTCATTTAAAAGATTTTAAATCAATAGATCATTGTTTAACCTATTTTAAGGTGATATTTTACTCCCCTTCTGTTTTATGGCCACCCTTTTAAAATTATTGGTACATCTTTTCATAATTGTTTGACCTATGGGGTTATATGTTATATCTGCAACAGGTTTCATGTCATAATGTCTAAAAAATTGTACTTTTCCAGTGGATATACATGCTGACGCACGGCTGGCCTCAATTACAAAAGGCATCTCCAAGACAGTCACCATCCCTAGCAAATGTGTAACTTTAGAATCATACTCTCCAGAATTCAAAGCAAAAGCCCACTGGAATTCTGAATACGAACTTATGACATGGTACATATATTTCAGTTCTCCAAACTCTGCAAAATGAAGCACGCAAGCCACTGTATGACCTTGTTCCAAAGCAACACCAAACAGGATCTGCATTTCTACTTTAGCATACAGACCTTTATCCAGTAACTGAACCTTGACAGTACACATGAAATGTCAAATCTGACCATGCTGGCCTATAGGCAAAACATTTTTATCCAGTATCTCAATGGGCTGCCATTCTGCAATTTCTTCAAGCCTTTGTGGATTTTCTTTATCTGGAACTGACTCTTTTGATGTTATTGTAAATTCCAGATTGGATTTCTCTGAAGGTTTCCTATTTTGATTCAAATATTCCTCCAACTTCTCTTCTATGCCCTTTAATTTAGCATCTAGCTTCTCAGTCTCTTCTTTCTCCAAGTCTGTCTTATTCTGATCTTTTTCAAAGAGGATATACAAAACTGTAATCACAACTGAAAAAATTATTTCTATCCTAAGAGAAACAAACTCAAATGCAATCCAGAATCACTGTGTCACCGTGTCTTCCTCCATTTTCAACAAAGAAAATAATCTCCTTCTTTAATCTTAAAACCTCTCCTTAGGGACTTTACATTTTTAGAGACAGCTTCCCTTACCAGTTCAGATGCTTGTGGCTTCTCTATCTCCTGCTTCCAGAGAAAGGCTTTTTCTGACTCCTTCAAAGGATCCTGACTCCTCCCCAAGTCTGAGACTTGGGTCAGCAAGAGTTTGTTCCTCTGGCCCGCAACAGCCCCTTCTCTTATATTTTTGGTTGTAAGCCCAGCATTTAACGGCCGAGCCATCGCCAGCCCTTTCTGCCTTGGCTAAGAAAGTCTAGCACTGAGAAGCTTGCTAGTGTTAAGAGCCATCTGTGTGTGTGTGATGGTATTTTTTTGTCTTTTTATGATTATTTATTTTACATCCTAACAATAACCCCCTCCCTTGTCGTCCCCTGCCTCCTCTCCCTCCTATTCCATTCCCCTAGTCCTCAGAAAGGAGGAGCCCTCCTCCCTTACCAACTGACCCCAGACTATCAAATCTCTTCAGAACTGCCTGCATTCTCTTCCTCTGTGGCCTAGCAATGCCACCTTTACCTGGGGGAAGTGATCAATGAGCTGGCAAAAGAGTTCATGTCAGAGACAGCCCCTGGTTCCCTTACCAGGTGACCTACATGGAGACTGAGAGGGAGTCTTATGAAAGAGTTGGGGGATAAAAAGACCCGGAGGGGACAGGAGCACAAAAACAAGAAGACCAACAGAGCCAACAAATCTGGGCCCATGGGGGATGTGGAGACTGATGCCTCAACCAAGGACCATGCCTGGAGAGGACCCAGGTCCCTACTCAGATGTAGCACTCTGCTCTGCCTCTCTGGCATTTGTTGCAGTTTTTGTTGTTGTGGTGGTTTTGTTTTGTTTTGTTGTTTTGTTTTCTGTAGCCAGTGGGAGAGGCCTTGCAAGAGAGCGAAGCAAGGGAGCAAGGGAGCTGTGAGCTCTTCCCTGAGAAACTGTTTTTCTCTTTCACAAAACAGCACTAAGAAACTTCTTTCTGTTTAAGTTTAGAGTCTATGTAAGTTTTAGCTAGATTAGAGTAAATTCAGCCCTACTTGATACACCAAAATGTTATGGTTATCTTTATAAACGTGTGTGTTTCTCAGTTTCTTAAACCAGCTACCACACAAATAATTTAAACTCTTATAATTTTTATATAATTGTTATTACACAGTAACTAAGCAGTTATTACTCTATTCTTAACAAGGCTCTAAACAAATCTGGCTCTCTCTTTGCCAAAATCCCTGAGATACTTGCACTTTGTGCCTTGCTCTGCTCCAGCTCCTCTCTGTGGACGTCTTCCTGAACCTCTGCCCCTGGCTCAAGGCCCCACTTCCTCCTCTAACTCCTCGTTCCCTGGCTGGCAGGAAGTCCAGCCCTATTCTCTGCCCTGCTCAAGGATTGGCTGTAAGCTGCTTTATTGGCATATCCAGGGGCAATTGGGGAGCAGTGTTTGCATAACACTGAGACAGGAGAGTCTCAAAACAAGGATTGCAACCAGATATGGGGTGGGGATACAGAAAGCTGCATTTGAATTACACAATTTCCTTATGCCAACAGACCTCCTTTGTGGGCAGACCCTAGCTACAAGTTTTTAGAGTAGCATGCTTAACACAATACTGGTAAAGGTCAGAAAGACAGAAAGAGTGATGGCGGGGTCATAACAGACCACCTAAGACACCTAAGACATGCACCTAGAACACTGCAGGCAGGAGGGTCCAAGCAGGGAAGGGGGTGGGTGGGTAAGAAGGAGGGAGAGGCAACTGAAACTAAGAATACATGGAAACACTATACAAAAACCTGCTGCTTTATGTTTATTAAAAATGTAATCTAAAAACAAAAAGTGAGTCCACAGCTAGGACAATTATTAATATTATCAGAAATGGACTTAAAACTGGGTTTGATTAGAGGGGCATGGTGACACACCCCTTCAATCCCAGCACTCAGAGAGGCAGAGGCGGGCGATCACTGTTGAGTTTGAGACTAGCCTGGTCTACAAAGAGAGTCCAGGACAGCCAAGGCTACACAGAGGAATCCTGTCTAGAAAAACAAAAATAACTAGGTTTGATTAATGAATCATGGGAACCAGAATCGTGTGTGTGTGTGTGTGTGTGTGTGTGTGTGTGTGTGTGTGTGTGTGTTACACATATGCTGTAGAAGCCAGAGGTTGAACCTATGTTGTGAAGCAGAGCCTCTCACTGAACCTAGAGCTAACCAATTGGCTAGACTAACTGGCAAGCAAGCTTTAAGCCCCCTTTATCCTCCTGTGGTGGTCTGAATAGGAATGGCCACATAGACTCATGTGTTTGAACACTGAGCCCTGAGACACACGTGATAGAAGTCAAGAACCGACCCCAGCAAATTGTCCTCTCTTCTCCACACATACACAGTGGTGCATGGTGTGTGTACACATTCACACATATGCACACACACACAAACTGCAAAATGAAATGTTATTGCCGATAGAGACAATTTGATAAATGATAGAGGCATAATGATGAAGGTCAAAGTCACTGTTATGACGAAATGGCACTATAAAACATAGGCACCTCACAGCAAAGTCTCAAAACATATGAGGTAAAAACTGGTAGAGCTAGGGAGAGGCAGCCTTGCCAGGCCACAGAGGAGGACATTGCAGCCAGTCCTGATGAGACCTGATAAGCTAGGGTCAGATGAAAGAGGAGGAGGTCCTCCCCTATCAGTGGACTTGGAAAGGGGCATAGGAGAAGAGATGAGGGAGGGAGGGTGGAACTGGGAAGAAATGAGGGAGGGGGTTACAGCTGGGATACAAATTGAATGAAATGTAATTACTATAAAAACATTAAAATTTAATTTAAAAAAAAGACGAACTAATTTAATAATTATGGTCCTAGATATGTAGAACAAAACTACTTCATATCAGGTATATTCAATATTCATCTGCTTCTAAATGTAGTTTAAAAGTGCAAATTGTTCGTAATAAAAAAGCCTTGATTGGCATATCAGCTTGCTTCACTGGCTGAAGACAAGGCATTTATCCCCTCCTCCTAGGAGCATTCCAGAAAGGCAGAGTCAACATCAACAATCTTGAACTTTTGTCTGCTATGGCAGAGAATGCTGGCTCCTCAACTGTGCATTGCTCATATTTGCGCACAGATATGATGTTACTTTCTAGCGACTCTTTTGTATGTATTTAGGGGCAGTATTGTGGTTATCCAACTGAAAAACCCAGTCACACCCTTAAGCTTCTAATCTGAAACATGAACCCAACCGTAGCATACTATAAGAAATTCCCATGGTGTCAACAAAGCATAATTAAACTTGTGAATATCTAAAAACAAAACCAAACCGACAGAGCTGAAGAGAGGAAGTGGCAGCTCCATGGTAATGGTAACAGGCTTCAATAAGCTCACTCTTCGTGGTGGCTGTAATAAGTTCATAAGAGTTCCTGACTTCTGTCACGATTACTCCAGAGCTCAGAGGGTAGGTTAGTCCCTGGAGCTGTCGTAACAAGTCTCACAGACTCTGTATATTCTCACAGCTCGTGCAGCCTGCAATGTAAGTGTAATGAGGACCACAGTACAAGGATGTACCACGCACAAGGTTCTGAAATCCTCCTCACGTCTTCTTGATACCTAGCGGCTCCCCTCAGGCATCGGCCAGTCGCTCTTCTCACGGTCAGGGGTGGCTCTCTCGTGCTCCTTTCTTTTAAAAGGTCAAAGTCACTGTTATGACTGTAGCAGTTCTCATGCTGGCTGGCTGTGTGACGTTTCTTTTCCTACACTTTTGCTTTCAACTTGATGTGTGTGTGTGTGTGTGTGTGTGTGTGTGTGTGTGTGTTTCAATCTGAAACATGTAACACATTGAGATCATGTAGTCAGATGTTGCTGTGTCTGCTAGTCTCTGCCTCTGGGTGAATTAATACTTTACATTTAATGTTAGTATTGGCACAGTTGGGCTTCCCATTGCCAGTCTGAGTTTCTGCCTCCATGTCTCATGTCTTTTTGTTTTATTTGCCTCTTACTACTTCTATGTTCAAATGAGTGTTGTCTGGGTCTGAAGAGCTGGCTCTGTGGGAGCGCTGGCTGCTCTTCCAGAGGACCTGAGTCCAATTCCCAGTGCACATGGTATCTCACAACTATCTGTAGCTCTAGTTCTAGGGGATCCTATGCTCTCTTCTAGCCTCTGGGGGTAACACACACACACATTGCCTACAGACACACACACCCATACAAACCCATAACAAGAAATCAGAAATCTTAAAAAAAGAAAAGAGCGAACGTTTCCTGTCATCATGATTAAACCTATCTACTGGTGGGCTTCTGTCTCTGTCTCGGGGGTTGCCCTGAAGTTCACTGTATACATTTCAACCTATCAGGATCGCCATCAGATGCGTATGAACATAATCCCGCCGAAAGGGAACACTGCTCCGACCGACACTCTCTGCTTCTTCTCCCTGCTATTGTTGTGAACAACAAATCCAAGAAAACACCGTTGTAATTGTTAGTTTATGCAATTGTGTATTAGTCACTGATAAAAATAATATCTCTAAGGTATGTATTTATATTTAGTGCTTCTTATATTTAGCTTTGTTTATTGTTTTTTTGTGTGTGCTTTTGCTTGTTCTCATGGCTTTGCATTTTTATTCGTGTAATTTCTTTTTGGCCATCCTCTCCCTAACCCAAGCCGTCCCCTCTGTGCTGTTGCCGGCACATGGAGTTGTTCAGTGTTCCAGGCTCAGAAACATGTACCCGTATAAATATTTATATACTTGGCTTGGTAAGTCAGCGAAAAAAGAAAAAACAAAGAAGAGTTCTACATATGCACAGGAATATAGTTTTAATGTTACCCACACTTTTGTGCTTTCAGATACATTCAAATTTAGTATGAGTTTATTTTAGCCTGACGAGCTTCATTTAATATTTTCTGCTCATTCTCTCTCCCCCCTCTCTCTCAAACATTTAAGAATTTCATATAACATATTTTGATCATATTCATCCTCTGATTCCTTTAACTCTTCCAAGATCCACTCTCACTACATCCCCTCCCCAATAGTGAAGATACTTTAAAGAAAAGATATTTATATATTTTTATTTAATTGCATGTGTCTTAGCTGGGGTTTCTATTGCTGTTATAGAGACACCATGACCACAGCAAGTCTTATAAAGGAAAGCATTTAATCAGGGCTGGCTTACAGGCTCAGAGGTTTAGTTCATTACCTTCCTGATGGGAAGTATGGTGGCATGCAGGCAGACATGGTGCTGGAGGAGGAGCCAAAAGTTCTGCATCTGGGTCCTCAGTCAGCAGGAAGAGAGAGCGATCCACTGGGCCTGGCTTGAGCTTCTGAAACCTCAAAACCCATCCACAGTGACACACTTCCTCCAACAGGCCACACTTCCCAATCCTTTCAAACATCACTCGCTATGAACCTAGGTGTGCCATTTTCATTGACACTACCATGACTTGTGTGCTTGTGTATCTGTGTATGTGCGGCCCAGGGAGGCCAGAGGCATTGAATCTCCCTGGAGCTAGAGTTATAGACAATTGCGAGCCGTCTGATATAGGTTATGGAAGCCAAACTCAGGGCCTCTGCAAAAGCAGTACATCCTCTTATCTGCTGAGCCAGTTTTCAACACTTTGCTTGGCTCTCCTTGGTGAGCCCCTGGCCCCCAGTTTAGCTGCTGCTCCTAGAGGGGCTGTTGTTTTCCTGAGCTCCCTTAGGCTTGGACTCTCTCACACTCTGTTTCAAACAAAGCCAGTTACTAGGAGGGGGTGAAAGTGTGCCACTGTTCTTTCACACTTTTTGTAGAATAGCCATCCTTTGCTGAAAGCTTAGGACAGTTCCCAGAGTGTCTAAATCAGTGGTTCTCAACCTTCCAAATGTTATGACCTTTAATTTCCTCATGTTGTGGTGACCCCGATTACAAGATTATTTGGTTGCTACTTTATAGCTGTGGTTTTGCCACTGTAATGAATCATAATGTAAATATCTGATGTGCAGGATATCTGACATGCGACCCCCAAAAGGGATTGTTACCCACAGGTTGAGAACCAGTAGTCTAAGTGTTGTGGTTAGTGAACTGTACTTGTTTTCCCAGGAGGGAGTCCTCAGAGCCCCCTTGTTGTCACCCCAGAAAGAGAAGTGTCATCTGAGCTTAGAGTAAATGCTGGGCTTGAAAATGGCCGGTGGCCTTCTCCGATGAGACCAATGGATACACTTTTGTGGCATTACTGCTATAGGCACTCTTCAAACGCTGACTGTCTGAACATACTTTTTGGAAAGAACAAATAAAACGATGATGGGGATGTTATTGGTTTAGTGAGATGAGGCTATGGAACCAGACACATTCCATTAGGATAGGTGGAAGGACATAGTTCGGGGACCAGGAGTATTACGGGAAGTTGGACTTGGAAAATAGACATGAGAACAGTAGTGTGTGGTTTTAATGGCGAATCATCTTGCTGTCAACGCCATTGCTAAACTCTCTATCTGAAGCATACAGAGTGCCTGAATGAAAACAAAAGAAGATTAGTCCTAGCATAATGGCTAACGACTAACAGCAAACAAATGAGCCAAAACACAAACAAATAAAACCCCACTTCCTCAATGCTGCTTTCCATTACAAGCTTTCTTGATGCCTTCTAGGGTTAAGACCTGTGAGCAGCCACCAAATCGTTGGCCCTCACTAAGACCCGGGTTCAGTGACTGTTTATAAAGGCTGTCATACAAACATGTGTCAGGGATGTCTGCCTCTCTGCTCTTGAGATCAACATGCTCACAAATGGACACTTTACACACTAGCCACTTTACTCCTGTCATGAAGTGCTAAAAATAGAGACACCCAGAAAGACAAGCCCCAGCTCTGTGGCTACCCCAACATAATAAGCATGCACATTAGCATGAAATACTGAAAGTATCATCATGTCTCTGATTTTTGTTTGTTGGCTGGCAACCGGTGCTTCAGAAAGACAAAAGTACAGTTAAACCAAGCATGTTGGCTTATGTGTAACTTCAGCAGGAGTATTGACACCTGTTTGAGGCCAGTCTGTGCCATGTTGCAAGTTCCAGGCCAGCCTGAGCCACAGTATGAGACTCTGTCTCAAAAGAAAAAGAAAAAACCCCTGTTTTTGAAGTGTTTTCTTATAGTAACTCCCAACTAGAAGTTAACTAAAATTAATTGGCTAAGAAAAATGAGAAACTGTAAGGATGTATGTTCTTGCTAAAATGAACTGGATTGCTACAAGAAATCTGCATATGAATTTAAATATGGAAGTTTAACTCGTCTTAGCAACACTTTTCACATGTTTTTAACATTCCTAACCTTGTAGTTAGACCTGAGCCTCTTTGGTAACTAATTTTTACTGTACCTGTACCTTTCTGTCCAGATCCTGCATATGAAAAGAAAGCTTGCTTTTTCAGATGAAAGCAAGCAACAATTAATGGGCTGTTGTGTTGCTTTTTTTTTTTTTTTAAAGACAGCATATCACTTTATGCCGAGGCTAGGCTAGAACTTAGGCTAGCCTAGACTAGCCTTGAGTAGTGAGAACTCACAAAAGACATGGCATAAGGGACAGGAGGATCATGGAGAAGCTGTAGGTGGAGGGTCTGTGGGAGTGGAGGTCTGTTGTGGAGGCATGAAAGACCTTGGCGTAGAGAGTCTCAGTGCAGAGAGAGAGAGAGAGAGCTTCAAGACCAACTTCAGGCTCCGTAATGCACCAGGACTTGAGGCAGTTCATACAGTTGTGGGTTATTCCAGCACAAGGATGCACTAAAAGCCAGCTGGTGGGAGGGATCCAGAGTCCAGGAATTGTGTGTGAAGTCTCCACTCTCCTCCCTGTGACCTCAGCACACTGCTGACCACTCCTGCAATGGAGTGATGAAGGATTGTCAAGCAGGACAGCTCACCCAAACTGAGCACACAGAGTTTTCATCACAGAAAGTTGCATAGCTATGACTGCCCACACAGCCTCTGGCATGTCTGGAGGGTAAGCCAGGACTGCATGGTCAAGAGGTCCTACCGTAAACCACAGAACTGAGCACTTGTGGGGGATCACTGTTTAGGAAATGAGGACAGGGGCCCAACCTTTCTTTGGGGATAATTAACTCTTCACACCCATGTCCAAAGGTTCTGGCTAGCTGGAAGCTGGGGAGATGGTGAGGGCCAGATGAAAACACTAGGTGCTGACAAATGAGAAGTAGGGAAGCATAGTTCAAAAACATGCATGGAATTAGCAGGCAGATTGGGGCAATGTGGTTTTCATAATTGTTCCCTCAGCGCAGCAGCAGGTAGAACTAGAATAAAACCAAAATCATAAGGGGGAGGAGTTGTACGGTGTGCTGGAATGGAGGTGCTGAGTGTGTCATATCAGTGCCAGGCCAGAAAATCTAACCAAGGACTATGTCTTAGACTGAGGAAATAATGGAAATGGGAGTTTCAGAAAACCGTAGAAGCAAGAGTCATGGTGCATTCCTATAATCCTAGCCTTTAGGAGGCTAGAACAGGAGGACTCTAAGTTTGAGGTCATAGGCTATGGGATGCCTAGTAAGACTGTTACAAACAAAACAAATAAACATCTGAGTGCCAATCAAATGCCTGAAATCCCCAAACTAGGAGGGAGAGGGAAGAGGATCACGAGTTCAAGGTCAGCCTCAGCTACGTGGTGAGTTCAAGGCAAGCCTGAATCATATAAGACTCTGTCTTTCACTATGTCTGTGTATGTTCTTTACAAAAATATGTATATACACATGTATGTACCATGATGCTACATGGATTGCCTTGGTGAAAATATATATATATATATATTGAAAAAAGGTAGATTAACTCTCAAAGGAGCCTTAAACAGGTAGCATCAATTACTAAAAACTATAAACACACACACTACAAAACAAACAAATAAAAATGAAAACAAAACAAAGTAAAACCTCAAGTGTTTGGAGAGAGGCTAAGAGTACATGCTGCTCTTACAGAGGACCTGGGTTTGATTCCCAGCACCCACAGGGTGGCTCACAACCATCTGTAGGTCTAGGGCCCTAAGAGATCCAATGTCCTCTTCTGACCTCTGTGGGCACCAGGCTTGCGTGTGGTGCATATATGTATATGCAGGTGAAACACTCGTACACATAAAATAAAATGATAAATCTTAAGAAAAGAAAAGAAAGAAACAAAGAAGAAAAGAAACTCTCCACGGCTGTGAATTGTAGGTCAGTGGCAGACTGCTTGCACAGCATTACAAAGCCATAAATTTGGCGCCCAGGACCACTAAAAGCAAACAACCCCTCCATAGCTAATATCTGTATGTTTATCAAGTAGACATAAACATTTTACATATTTTATAAGAGCTCCAAAATGCTTGATGCCACATACAAATGTCTGTATCTGGGGAAAGAGGGAAGAGAAGTACACAGAACCCAGGATCACGTTAATCAGCATCTGAGAAGAGGGCCAGCCAAAGGGCATTTTCAATCCAGTCCCCAGGCCAGCCTTCCTATCCTCGGATGTCTGCTGTGTGTCACAGAACTTGCTATTATACTTCCTGATAATGAAAAAACTCCTGATGTTGTTAAGTCCTCGGGGTGGGATGTCATTCGGTGGCAGCAAGGCCCGGCCCCCAGGAACACACACGAAGAGGACTTGTAACTCCATATGAAGGAGCATGTGGTGGTTTGCATGAAAATGGCCCCCATAGGCTCTAGGGAGAGGCACCATTAGGAGGTGTGGCCTTGTTGAAGGAAGTGGGTCACAGGGGGTGGGCTTTGAGGTTTCAAATGCTCAAGCCAGGTCCTGCTGTCTGCTGATCTGCATGTAAACTCTCAGGTACTCTCCAGCACCATGTCTGCCTGCATGCCACCACGCTTCCCGTCATGACAGTAATAGACTAAACCTCTGAACCTGGAAGCCAGCCCCAATGAAATGCCTTCCTTTATAAGAGTTGCTGTGGTCATGGTGTCTCCACACAGCATTAGAAACTCTAAGACGGAAGTTGGTACCAGGGACTGAGGTATCGCTGTGATAGGCCTGAGCATGCTTTCTCCTGCTGCTCCTCCTCCTCCTCCTCCTCCTCCTCCTCCTCCTCCTCCTCCTCCTCCTCTTCCTTCTTGGAGAAATGTGGACTTTGGAACTTTGGATTAGAAAAGCAGTTGAATTTTTCAAGTGAGGCTAAATTTGCCATCCTAGTAGAAACATGGAAGACAGTGGTGCTGAGGGTGACTTGAGGGCCTGGATCAAGAGGTTTCAGAGGAGAAGAATATTAGTATGTGGCCTAGAGACAATCCTTGTGATATTTTGATGAATAATGTGGCTGATTTCCACCCTTGTCAAAAAAATCTGTCTGACATGGCTGGAGAGGTGGCTCAGTGGTTAGGAGCACTGTCTGCTCTTCCAAAGGACCTGGGTTCAATTCCCAGCACCCACATGGCAGCTCACAACTGTCTCCATTTCCAAGGGAACTAACACCTTCACGCTGATGCACATGAAATAAAATAAAATAAATTATTTTAAAAAACCTGTCTGAGACTAAATTGAAGAGTTATTGGATTAACAGTTTTGGCAGAGGTTTCAAAACAGCCCAGTACTGACTGACATGTGGTTATTAGTGGCTCATCTAATATAGATCTATAGTGAAAATGAGCCACTGAAGAAGAAAAAATATAAAAATGTACAGTTTGAGGTGAAAAGTAGCACTGGGAAGTTTAATGGAGTCAAATCCAGTGCTCAAGGAGATGAAAAGCTTAAAGAAAAACCTGATGCTAAATGTAATAAAGGGAGTCACGGCCTCAGAGCAAGACCCCATCCAGCTAAACTTTCAACTTGTCAAATTAATTAAAGAAAACTTTAGGACCAGGTAGGGTGGCAGTCTTTAATCCAAGCACTCTAGAGGCAGGAGTAGGCGGATCTCCGAGTTCAAGGCCATCCTGGTATACAGAGCAAGGTCCAGGACAGCCAAGCTTAGACAGTGAAGGAAACAATCAAAAACAGAAAGCTGGTGAAGAGGCAATGGGGCGAGGGAGTCACATTCCAGCTCCAGCAAGCAGCAGAACTTGAGCTTCTGCCTTTAAAGTCAAGGATGGAAGAAAGGAGTTATGGATTCTCCCTCTGTGACTAAGAAAAGCTTCTGAGGCAGGTGTCAGGGGTGTCCCTGCATGGAAGCCTAGAGAAGCCATTGTGTGAAGATGAAGGTGAAGCCTGGATTGCCTTGGAGACCCCAAGATGTTGGAGATGCCAGAGCTGTGGGATACGAGCTGAGGAGACCTGCTAACATGGGGTGGAACCAGCCCAAGAGAGAGAAGTGTGATACATTCAGGAAAGCTGAAAGGAGTTGAAGGTCCAAAGAGCACGTTGACATCAGACATGGAGATACAGAGTTTGGAGTTTGCCCAGCTGGTTTTCAGTCTTGCTTTGGTCCAGTATTTCCTCACTATGCTCCCATTTGGAATGGTAATATATACCCATTGTATGTTGCCATTGTATGCTGGAAGTATGTGCTCTGCCTTTTGATTTTTGTTTCACAGGAATTACAGTTAAGAGGTTTCCATGCGTCTCCAAAGAGACTTTGAACTTTTAAATATTGTTGAGACTTTGATAGGCTATGGGGACTTTTGAAGCTGGACTAAATGCATTTTGTCACTAGGGGTGGGCTTTGAGGTTTCAAATGCTCATGCCAGGTCATGTCCTCTCTCTCTCTTCCTGCTGCCTGCTCATCTGGATGTAAACTCTCAGGTACTCTCCACCACCATGTCTGCCTGCATGCCACCATGCTTCCCATCATGACGATAATAGACTAAACCTCTGAACCTTGTAAGCCAGCCCCAATTAAATGCTTTCCTTTATAAGAATTGCCATGGTGTCTCTATACAGCAATTAAAATGTAATAGAGATAGCATACACCTGTGATTTCAGCACTTCAGAACCTGAGGAAGGAAGATCTTGAGTTTGAGGCCAGGATAGGATATGTTTGAAACCCTGTCTCAAAGTATAAAACCAAGAAAAGAAAGCAAGTGAAGATGAGAACAAGGTAAAGATGCTGATGGTTAGATCAAAAAACTGCTTCTTCTTAAAGTGAAGCCCTTTCCACCCAGAACTGCAGTGAGCTCTTTCTCTTTGGTTCTCAGGAATAAGAACTTAAAGGCAAAAGGTGATAATTACTACCTTAGCTTTAGGGTGTGACTTTTTTTTTCCCTCAAGACAGGGTTTCTCTGTATAGCCCTGGTTGTCCTGGACTTGCTTTGTAGACCAGGCTGGTCTTGAACTCACAGAGATCTGCCTGCCTCTGCCTCCTGGGTGCTGGAATCAAAGGTGTTTGCCACCACCACCCAACTTAATTTTTATGTTTTCTTCTTGGCATTACCATGTAGTTTCCTTTGTTTTATCAGCTGTAGTATTACAATCATGGTATCTAATAGAGCTGTCTACATCTAGATAGAAATTAAAAATCTAAATTAAATTAAATCTAAATTAAATATCTAAAGAAATTATAATCCCCCAATTTTTTTTCCTTCAACAATCTATAATAAAGTAAATTATTTCAAACATGGAGGGGAGATAGTTCCCAGGGTCCACGCCCCCACTCAGCCTACCTCTGTAAGGACCTGCAGGAGTGGCAGGCTCTTGAGTGCCAAGGATTGGTGTTTGTGCCTTGACTTTCTGAAAAATTCCACGGGCGATCAGCGTTCTTTGTTCCTTGATTGGCAAGTTCACCGTTGAAACCTTGAGTTCACTCTGTGTGACAGAGACCAGAACATTCAGTTCGTCTAACCGAGACACTGGCAGTCTGTCAAATATTCTGTTTCTTCTGCTCTATTCGGTAAATTACAGTTTTCTAGAAATTTCTTCAGCTCATCTAAGTTGTCCAGGTTTTTTTTTGAGGGTTTTTTTGTGGTGAAATTTTCATTATGTCTTTTATAATCCTTTCATTTCTGTTGTGTGTAGCTTTAGCCTGGATTTTGTTCTGTTTTGTTTTATTCTTAGTTATCAGTTATCTGTTTTCTCACTGTTTTCGTAATCACCCTACCATGAGTTTGTCAGTTTTGAGTTGTTTCTGTCTGGGAGCAGCTAAAAATGCTACGATCATTTCTGTGCACTTTCATTTGTCCTCAGCATGTGCCCAGGAGTGGAACTTCTGGGCGGCGGGGTAACTATGCTTTTCTCTCTGGAGTCTCGGGCTGCCCTGGGGTCCATGCCCCTCTGCAGGGGCCCAGTGCGCTGGCGGTTTCTCCGGCGCTGACTCTTCTGTTCTTGCTGCCCAGGCAAGCGTATCAGAAGTAGGATTTTGCTGTGGTTTGCATCTGCACGTCCATCACGACCACTGCACCGACCATCTTTCGGTCCTTACGTGCTGGCTCTCCGTTCTTTGGCTGATACGATCCGACATCTTGTTTTTCCCATTGCCTTTCCACACTTTCATCCTGTTCTCACTTAAGAAACAATTTATTCTGAGGTAACTATGTTTTCTTCTAGAAGTTTTAAGATTTTTACAGTTGTCTGTTGTATAAAATTCAACTTAATTTTATATATGATTTGGGGAATCAGTGATTACCACCCCCCCAGCCCCAAATAGCCAGCAGCATCTGTTGAAAGGTCACTTTACTTATTCACTTTTAAGTGGCTTGGCTTTAAAAATAAATTTAGCTGACCCTGTGTGTGGCTCTGTCTGACTGACCCTGTGTGTGGCTCTGTCTGCCTGACCCTGTGTGTGGCTCTGTCTTCTAGCCGTCTGGGTATCTATTTTTTGCCGATACTAACATGCTTTCCTTACCGACGCTTAGGGAGTCTCAGCTTTGGCATTATTCACATTTTTGTTTTGGGTAATCCTTGGTGATTGCTGTTTTCAGCAGGGTAGCTTTTCTGTCGGTGTCTCGTTCTGTCTCTCTGTTTTGCTGGCTTCTGTGTTAGTTGATTGTCCCCTTCCTTCTGCTTGCGTTGAGCTTACTTTTCTGGGACTTCCTAAGCGTGCAGTAGAACGAATGATCACGGCCTTCGAGCTTTTCTAACAGGAGCCTTCTCAGTGCTCTGTGCGGGCTAGTTTTCTATTAAGCTAATCAGGTGAGAGGGGGGAGCCTCAACTGAGAAAATACCTTCATAAGTTCGGGCTGTGGAGCATTTCCTTAATTAGTGATTGATGGGGGAGGCGCAGCCTATTGTGGGTGGGGCCATGCCTGGGCGGGTGGTCCTGGGTTCTGCAAGAATGCAGGCTGAGCAAGCCCTGAGGAGCAAGCCAGTAAGCAGCACCTTCCACGGCCTCTGCTTCAGCTCCTGCTCCAGGTCCCTGCCCTTTGATGACGGACTGTTCTACAGAACTGTGAGTAAAATAAACACTTTCCTGCCCTAGTTGCTTTTGTCATGGTGCTTCCTCACAGCAAGAGTGACCCCGACTCCTCTTCCCTGGACCACACATATTCTTATGTGTGGTGTGCTCACCGTTCTGTACAAAACAATTTTTCAATTCCCTTCTGATTTTTCTTTAAATTTCTAAATATTTAAGATTTCCTCGCTATCTCTTTAGAAATCAATTTCCTATTTAATTCTTTCTTTTCTGTGCTAGAACTCAAACCCAAGACCTTGAACATTTTAGGCAAGCTGAAGCTGCCGCTTTGCTCCAGGTCCAGACCATAGCTCTGTTGTGATCAGATGAAGAACTCTGCTGACAATGCCTTCAAAGTTCTTGGGATTTGTCTTACGGTTTGATAAACGTTCTGTCTCAGTGTATGTATGTACACCTGAAGAGAATATCTATGCAGTTACGAGATGTGACGCTAAACATTGATTACCTTATTGTAGTTTTTACTATTATTCAAATCTGTCTTTTCTGACATTTTTCTGCCTTGCACGCCCCTCCCCATCTGTGCTTCAGGGCTGACTGTGTGTGCAATGGCTTTGCCAAATTTTCAACCTTAGCATGTTTTAACATGTCTTCATTTCACTTTAATTATCTATATTATTTACTAAGGGGAGGAGTACCATCTTCCTCAGATAACTAAAATCAATGTTTTAGGGTATTTTGCTCAGATGCTCCCAATTTTTACATTTTCTTTATTATTTGTGGTAGAGTATCTTTCTAAATTTTTAAGATTTATTTGTGAATGTGTGTATGTTTGCATATGTCTGTGTCTGTGAGAGGGGTTTTGTGTGTGTGTGTTTGTGGGGAGAAAGATGGGGAGGGTCTCCAGCGTGTGAAGTCAGAGGTCAATTCTGGGTGTCTTCCTCGATCTTTCTCCACCTTTTTTCCTTTTCTGGAGGGGTTTTTGTTGTTGAGACAGGATCTCAATGTGTAGACCAGGCTAGCCTTGAACTCTCAGAGGTCTTCCTGCCTTTGCCACCTGAGCACTGCTATTAATATTGTGTGTCACCACACTTGGCCTCCATCTTATTTTTTGAGGTAAGATTCTTACCGGACTCATTGCTCACTATCCCCAACTAGAGGGCTATCCAGCCATCCTCAGGGACCTTCCGGTCTCAACCTCCCAAGAATGTGGTCCCTGATATGTGCTACCTTTCCCACATTTTATGTGAGAGCTGGTGATATGAGCACAGGTCTTCATGCTTGCCCAGAAAACCTTTACTGCCTAAAACATCTACCCAGACACCATTATTTTCTGTGAACAAAAATGAATTTTGGTGGGCTAGAGCACTTGCTATTCTTGCAGAAGGCCCAGGTTTGGTTCCCAGCATCCACATACCAGCCCGCAACCACCTTTAACTCCAGTTCCAGCAGATCTGACACCTTCCTCTGACCTCCTCAGGTACCAGGCATGCATGTGGTGTACATACATACATACATACATACATACATACACACATGCTAGCAAAACAATCATGTATATAAAATAAGTGAACATAAAAACTGTTTCCCATGATGGAATTGGTTCAGTTTTATTTTAGCGGATAAGAATTTCTTTCGATGAAATTAATTTGCTGTATAAGGAATAGTAACATTCCCAGCAAAAGCATAACAACAAAAGGTAGCAAAAGACATGAAAACCTAAAAGCCAAGTAGTATCTTGAATATCCTTGAGTTAATGCATTTTAGTATACAATGAATATGCTTTGGAAAGTATCCTTTGCCAGAAAAAAAAAAAAAAAAAAAAAAAAAACGAAAAGAATTGACATTAGTAAGCTTAATTAAATATAAGATGTTTGGTCTGTGAAATCAGCTCTATAATTTTGAAAGCATATTTCCTACTTCGTCATCTAATAAAGGCTTGTAGCTCTTTAATTCTGCTGATTGAATTACAAATTCTCTGAGGCAGAGACTGCATTTTTTATCTTGTTAACAGCTTGTGTGTGCAGAGAAGGCTGCTTAGCCTTGTGAGTTAGAGTGTAATAAAAGCACGCCCGGTGCACATCTTAATTTCTGTAGCTTCCTGTAGCTGGTGAGAGGGAGAGTTTCCTGTTTAGTAGGGAAAGAGGCTAAGACAAAAAAAAAATAGCTACACTGAAGCGTCTTGGGTCCCCAGCTTTTTCATGTTGAGGTTGAACGACTGGATGCCGTTTCCTCTGGGGCCCAGGCTTCATAGGTTCCCTAGAGCTGGGACAGGAGCAACGTGCATCAGGACTGCCTGCCACCTGTGTATTTCCCAGAGGGATGACACGGCACTTGCTGTGTGTCAGACCCAGAGGAAACTCCATCCCCCCCCCAAATTCTTAGACAGAAGGCACCCCTCCTCAGCAATCTGTGAAGCCAGAGGAGCCATTTCTTGTTGCCCCCAGAGGAAGGGAGCGATGGTTGTCTGTGGCGCCTGTTGGCATACCAGGGTGCACACAGGCCTCCAGGTGCCCTCAGTGCCACAAGTACCCGCTCCACATGCAGAGCACATGCTGGCATCCTGGCTCTCCTCTCCTCTAACCTTTTCCAGCTCATGGACTTCCCTCTGCCCAGCTGCTCATTTCTCCTTACAACCCTGCTTTAGCTGTGAGCTCTCGTCTCTCTCTTTTGCCCTTTCTTGGTTTTCTCTCTCTCTCTCTCTCTCTCTCTCTCTCTCCCCTCCCCTTCTTCCCCATCTCTCCGCTACCATATTCAGTCTCCTACTTTTTCCCTTTACTCTTGACTTTTCTAGATGTTTTTGGCCTCGTATCTACAATAAACCCTACCCCTTAACCACACTAGGAAGCAGCTATGTTATCAGTTTACACCCTGTGCAGGATTAGCTCATTTATTGCCCCCAGATTTCAACCACTAAGTACCAGCACAGCTCCCATCCTCACTGCGTGCTCCAGATAGTCCCCTTTACATTGCCAGATGCCCCTTGAAGGTGGTCCTGAATCAGTCCTGCCATGCTGCTTCTGTGTCACAAATGACAGGTCTTACAGGGGCCAGCAGTCTTCACAAAGCATTTGAGACATTTTATTGCTTTGGTTTTTGTTTGTCTGAGGTGAGGTTTTCCTGTGTCATTCTAGGCTGTCCCAAGAAGGCCTCCAACCCTCAGTCTTCCTGTCTCAGCCTTCCACATTTTAGCATACAGCTATGCACTGCTGTGCTCAGATGCTCTATGCATTTGCTACGTTTCTAACCAAACAACCTTCTTGTATGCAGAGATGCTCTGTGACCCTTGAAGAAATGTTTGGATGTGAGTGAGGAGCATTTGGAATCCTTTGATACAGTGTGGGGTTCAGGAACAGGCTCCTTTTCTCTACTGATTGAGGAATTAAAAGGAAAAACTCCAGGCATGCCAAGCTGTCGATCTCAGCAGCTTCCTGGAGGAAGGGGTGGAGAAGAGAACAAAGTTCTTCCTTTGTTCCCTGTCATTGAATATACCCTAAAGACCCACACCGCCCAAAAGGACTCACACTCCCTGGCCTAACTCACACTCTGATGCATCTGATCTCATCTACTCTGCCTACACTCGTGTCACACCAGCCTGGAAATCTCAGCTTATTCTCACCCTGGAGACTGCAGTTGCTGTCCCTGCCTCGGACACACTTCTCTTTCCTCCTTTGGCCTCTGAGCACACCTCCTAGCCTAGAGGGCTTTTCCTCCCCACTGAGCCAAACCAAAGCTTCCTTCTTGGTTGCCTTTCCTTTGCTCCACCATCCATGCTGCTGGACACGGTGCTCCCCGCCGTACCTGTACCTTTCTATCATGCTGTGTGTGTTTCTCTCCAATGAGAACTCAGTGCACAAAGTGCCTAAGTCTCTATGCCTGACAGATAAAAGTCTGATGCATATCAGTTGAACATATGTAACTTAGAGAAGGGAAGCATTTGCCCAGAGTTCAGTGCCAGCGAGGGGTGAATTTACACTGTGAACTCCCCAGTTCAGAGAAGACGCCCCTTTGAAAAATGAAAAATTTAAGAAGAGACAGCAGAACTGGAAAATAGAAGATTAGCATGGTGTAATGCCTTTTTCCTCTGTCAGGAGGTGCAATAGAACTCTCCTCTCCTCCCTTCCCTTTTTTCTCCTCTCCTCCCCTTCCTTCCTCTCCCCTCCCCTTCCCTCTCCTCCTCTCCCCTTCCCTCCACTACCATCCCTTCTCTCCTTCCCCTCCCTTCTCTCTCCTTCCTCCCTTTCCCTTCCCTCTTTTGGTTCCTATTGTTTTAAAATTTGTGCAACAACCAGAGAGAATTTTACAAAAGATGACTCTAGGGCACAGACACCTAGACAAAGTGAGAGGTTGTAAGGAGACTAGGTCCAAAGTCCACTTCTTTTCCTGGGGTTTGTAGCTGCTAAGCAGTTCTGTGGTGTAGCCCCCGCTGCCCGGTGCCACAGGAAAGGACTTCATACCACGAGGGGTACCCTGCTGACATCAACAGCTCTGTGGTAAGCATTTGGAACAAATTAGCCCAAGGTAAGCTGAGAAATAGCTAAAGCCGCTAGAGTAGCCGGAACCACCGCCCACCCGTTGAAGCGTGCTTTGCTCTGTGGTTTAGAGTCTTGCTTGACTTCTGCCCAGCACTGTACTGTTGGGCTTTTTTCCCTTCTGCACCATGATTCCCAAGGAGCCTAGCTAGCTGTGTGTTGAATGCTTGAACAGTTTTCAGAGTAAAGTTATGACTATGAAAATGGCTTATCTTTTTGGCTAGGAGGAAGCAAAGGAAGTCGCCAGAGTCGGCCCAACATCGATTCAGACACAATCTCCTGCTGGAATTTGCAAAGCCGGTTTAAATATGATCATAGCGTCCAGAAGTCTGTTTCTAAAATATAGAAAGGCAAGATGACAGCTCTGAGAACTTTTGAAGAACTTGGAATCTTTTAATTTGCCTTAAACCTTGGGCCTCATCTAGCTGGGTTGCAGTGTGCTCAGCTGAAGGAAATGGTAATAAAAATGGCTTCCTCGCCTTGCTGGCGTTTAGTGCTGTCTGTGACCTATACCATGTTTTGGACGTTGTTCGCTAGAAGACCAGCCCTGTCAGAGAGATCTAAAGGGAGCGAGGCATTAAGTTATGACAAATAACCAGGCAGTGGCAAAGTAAGATATTTATATATATAATATGTTAGGAAAGGCTGAAAGCCTTGTAGGGTGTAAGAGAGAAGTTCAAAGACTCTCTCAGACCACCATGCTGTAAGGAAGGCTTTTGGCATGCGGGTGGCCTGAAATCCTGGGTATGAGATCCGGAGGCCCACCCAAGTTTTCAGTACATACTGGTCCTTCCCCAGGACTGTGTGCCGTGCAGTCACAGTTCTGTAACCTTTGCTTCTACATCTGGAAATATGTTTGTAGGACAGCATTCATATATAAGCACCTGAAACTCAACTAACCTTTAACAAAGCCTGATCCTGCTGGAATGAAAATTAGGAAGAGAGAAAACTCGAATCTTCACCATCTTCCTGCCATTTGTAAGAACGGTGTTGGTCACTATGTAAACTAATTGTGGTTATAACAAAATACCTGACAGAGACAACTCCCTGGAGAAATGATAGGTCTCAGGCCATCATGCTCAGGGAACGTATGGCAGAGCTGAGCGACTCACATCGCAGTGACAAGGACACAGACAGAACACCTGAGCTGGCCAGTTTTTTTTTTTCCTTTTCACTCTACCAGGCCCGAGCCTTGGAGAGGGTCGTGAGCACATTTAAGGGGGGTCTCCCATACCAATGTATCCTCTTTTGAACTCACAGAAGTACCCAAAGTCGTGCTTTGCTGCTCTCCTTAGGCCCTTTTCAATCCAATCAAGCTGACAATCCAAGTCAACCATCACACCTCCCCTGTGTCAACCTGATGCACACACCTCTCTACACTGTAGCATCTCACCCCTGGCGGCGCTATGCAACAGTTTCAACACTGCCTGAGACCCAAGGCAAACCTTAGCCTTGACACCGATGGGCGGGGGAGGGGCACATACTTCTAATACGAAGTAAGCAGCCCCAGTCTCGAAAGGAGGAGAAGCTGGGGCACAGGAAGGTAAAACGGGACCAAAGCAAGATCGAAGCCGCGTGGGGCAGGTGTTAGAGCCTCTAGCTTCCCGTCTGACAGCGATCGCAGCGGCTCGAGGTGCGTGCAAAGGGTGTGGACAGCTCTCCCGCTAGCTTCACTTTTCGTCTCAGCACCGTGTCCTCTGCTTCCTGAGTCACTTCTCGGGGGCTACCTGAAGGGATCCTGGCCCAGCCACGCACTGCCTGGTCTCTAAGGGCTTCCTTTTGGGTAGAAGCCTCCATGGCTATACCACAGTCAGCACTTGGATGCCAGATTGTGCCATCAGCGCGAGCACTCGTTGGGCCCCCTTGGGCAGTGTCGGCTTCTGAGTGCCTGGATGATAAATGGGGTAACAGGGGTTTGGGGTGTATATACTTCCACAAGGTGCCCAAGTCCCATCAAGATCCCCCGGCACTCTCTCCTCAACATAATCTTCTAAGTGAGTCAAATATTTTACATCCTTGAGCCGAGCATGTTGGCAGGCACACACCTCTAATCTCGGCCCTCAGCGGCATGAATTGCCATGAATTTGAAGCCAGCTTATATAGTGAGTTCTGGGCCAGCCTGGACTACATAGGGAAACCTTGTCTCAATCCCCTTTACAAAGACAAAACAAGCCCAACCATAGCACAGACCTTTCAGGACTTTGAGCCTGTGATGGGTGGAGTCCAGCTAACTCAAGGCTCCTTCACTATTGCCCTGACTCAAAGTAGCTGGCATTGTTTTAATGATTTGATTCTTCAGCAGCCACATTTTCCTTGGCCCCAACTTTCCCTTCCTTGGAAACCTGTAAGTTTTTCACACCTTTCATTTTGTTCAGTATTCTCACTGTAAACTTGGCTAAATGCAATCAACAAAAATCTCTACCATAGCCTGAATGCTAGGTGTATTAAATTCTTCTTTGCCAGATTAATTAGTTAATCAATTCCACTACCCTTAATCTCAAAGACCCCATCCATCTCAAGACACAGCCATAATGGAGACAAATTCCTTGCCAGAATATAACACGATCAGCCTCTAAGTCCAATTCCTAACCAAGTCTTCACTTCCGGCTGAAAACTCAGAAACATAGACATTACTCTCTGCATTTTGGCCTTCTGATAAACCAGGAAATCAAGTGTACAGCGTTCTCTATGGCTTCTCTAGCCTGCTTCTTGGACTTTTCCAAATTTCTCTCAAAAATCAGTTTCAAGGGCTTCCAAGCCACAGTCAGGTTTAAGCATGCAAACCTCCTGGTATGAATGACCTTTATACGTTTAATTTTCTACCGTTGTGGCAGAGATGATGACTAAAAGGAGGAAAGACATGTTTCAGAGGTGTGAGCCCATCATGGCTGGGGTGTGTGGAGGAACAGAATTCATATCACAGTGGCCAGGAGGCAGAGGAGAAAGAGAGGGGTGGGGGTGGGGAGAGACTGCCCACAGAAATAGGCTTCCTCATTCCCCTTTTGTTTAATCTGGGTCCCCCAAACCTATAGGATGGTTCTGATCTTCCCCTCTTGGTTAATCCTCTATGGAAAGTCCCTCACAGACTCACTCCGGGAGTTCTTTCCTAATTTTTTTAGGCATTTCTCAGTCCATCAACATCAACCATTATCATTAGTGAAAAATAAAGTACATCCCTAAAGGAACTGTTTCATACACACATGCAAAAATGGAATTTTAATTCAATCAAATACGAAATTTAATTTAAATAACACAACCCTTTCCATCTAAACAAAATAAATTGAAATTATTCCACTGTTTTTTCTAACATAAAATTAATATAATGATTTATCAGAAAATAAGCATATGCATACAGGCAGTCTACATAGGACAGTTTTAAGAATTTCAACCCAACACATATTTAGAGGCTTAGAATACTTTTGCCAAAGTATACAAATATTCTAGTTTTAATTCACCAATGAGTTTGTTTTCAGTTTATGTTAAAAATAACTTACAGCCTGTAGTCTGTTCTGTCTTGATGAATCACAGGCATATGGCAACTTTATTCCATGATTCTTTCTCTCAAATTTTAAGGTTGAAAAGAGATTAGACAAACTCATGGAACTGCTGTTGTTAGCAAGGCGATTTGGGGAGATCTGAAGGGCTTCAGGAAAAACAAACAAACAAACCTTGTGACTTAAAATATCCCAACCCTCTTTCACCTGCTACTGCCTGAAGCATGCCATTAAAACCATCATTTCTACCAGGTGCATGTCTATAATCTCAGCACTAGGGAGACAGAAACAGGAAAATAATCACAAATTTGAGGGTGTCTCAGGCTATGCAACCAGACCCTGTCTCAAAACAAAACTATTCATATATTTAATCCCAGCACTCAGGAAACAAAGACTGTCAAATCTCTGTGAATTCAAGGTCAGCCTTATCAACATAGTAGTTTCAAGGCAGCCAAGGCTACAAAGTGAGACTATGTCTCAAAAAACAAAAACAAAAGAAAGCAAAACACTATTTTCTCCAAGGAAACCATGTTACTCCCTTGAGGACTGAGAGCTAAAGAACTAAGCTGGAATGGAGGAGAACACAGTTAAAAAAAGGTCGAATACAGGTTAGTTGAATAAAAGACTCATAGAATGTGAGGTAGGGACAAAAAGAGTTGACCTTAGCTCCCCCAAGGGCTTAACACCAAAGTATATGTGAGCTATTCAGGCTCTGTTTCCCCTCCTAGTGGCCTGCAATTGTGAGCATCAGATCCTAGAGGGGAATTGAAATGAAACGTCCTTGAGCAGAAGAGACCTCAAGCACCTGAGCACTATCAGAAAGACTCTCCCCAGACAGCTTCAATGAGACAGCTTCAGTAGACAGCTCATTTAGTGGGGACTTGGGGGTAGGAGGGAATACACAACAAAAGGCTACTTAAATATTTAGGGGGTAGGTAGGTGGTGTTTGCTGATGATGATGATCTGTTTTCCAGATTGGGTGGGAAGGTGTCCAGAAAACACACAACTCTCAGAACTGGGAAGGTATCCCAGCTGCTAGGTGGGACAGTGTCCCAAGGTTGTCCTGAGGCATGGGAGCCCAGGAACCTCACAGCTCTGAGATGGGACAGAGTCCCAAGGGTATCCTGAGGCATGGGAGCCCGGGAACCTCACAGCTCTGAGAAGAGGCCTCCTCAGCAGAGATGTCACAGTTCCCAGGGGAGGGTTGCCCCAACCCTTGATAAGCTGAGGAGCCTAGGAGTCTGAGCTCCACTCCTTCTCCAGCCTTTGCAGCTCCCAAGAAAGGGTTGTCCCAATCCTTCATTTGCTAAGGCGCTTTGGAGCCTGAGCTCTGCTCCTTCTTCTGACAAGAAAGTCACAGCAGGCAGTAAATCTCTTAAATGAGATTTATTGGAGGGACAAATCCAAGAGAGGACACATGAATCCAGCAGTGGCCTCTGCTCCCATGAGAAGGCAACAGGGACCTGGGCCAAACACAGCCTTTATATAGGATTTCTTAGGGGGTAGAGCTTTCTAGGGCAGGGCTTTCCAGAGTGTGAATTGGTGGGATGTCAAGTCTTGAGCTTGGAAGCTCATGGATTGATGGGCTTTCCTGTTCAGGGATTGATCAATTTTCTTGCTCAGGGATTGGTGGGGTTTTGTCCAGACTTTCCCCTTCAAATTTGCATAATCTGGGATGAGTCCTACTGAGGTGACAGTTACAGAGGACTGGGAAGGGTGAGGAGCTGGAGCTTCCTCAGGCAGAGGTCTGGCGGCTTTTCTGCCCTGAGGAGGTATAAAGTGTACCGAGTCCAAACTTTACAAAGAGTCCACTGTGAAGGCAGTAGGCTGAAGCAGGAAAGGTTGTCATCATCACAGATGGTTCCCATGGTGGCGACAGTAGGCATTCTGGGGCAGGAAAGGTGTCTGGTCTCTATAGCAGTTGGCTGAGGCAGGAAAAGTCACCATGGACAGCTCCTCCTCCACCATTTTGTGTCCTGCCTCCACAGCCCTGGGGCAGGAAGGAGAGACTGACTGCCCCGAGGCGTTAAGGGGAACTGGCAGTGAGACACTTGAAATTTCAGTGGCTGCCCAAGGGCTAGACATAGCTCTTGGGGGGGGGGGTACAGTGGGCTGCTACAGCAGGGGGGCAGTGGGCCGCAGGGCTGGGGTGGGGAGCAGTGGGTTCCCCACAGCTTGGGAGAGGCAGCCGTGAAACCATAGCTCCGGGGTGGATCACCCTCACAGCCTCAGGCAGTAGCTTGAGGCACCATCTCCACCTCTGTGGGTCACCTGCCGTGGCTGCTGCTTTGATCCGGTAGTGGCTGAAGCAGGCCAGCAGACTGAGGCTCTCCCTGGTGAGGCAGACTTGCTTGCCTCTGAGGGTTGGGCAGAGCTTTGATCTCTTGGGCATGCTGCTGGCTACCATAGCAATGAGAGGCCACTGAGTGAGTGTACAGCATTGGTCAGGCCTGGGCACTGCGACATGAGGAGGAACTCTAGGTGCTTGCAGGACATGACCTTATAAGCATAGAGGAAGTCTAACGTGACCACGGTTCAGTGGACATGGACACACAGGTCCAGGGCAGGAGGCAGCTATACTCCTGCCAATCTCAGCATGAGATTTCTGGGGTTTAGGCACACCTCTACCCCCTCTTGCTCTGAGCTGGCTCCCTCCCCAGTCCCACAGCTCCCCGGCCCCACATATGTTGAGACAAAGAATGCTGTGAGCTCTCCATGTCTTCACAACATACTACAGTTTGAAGGTGGAGCTGGTTTCAACCCAAAATGTTTCCTTTCTGCTCAGGTCTTGAAGGCTTTGTCCCCAGTGAGGCAGGGCTAAGAGGTAGGGTGTTTGGGAGACAACTGGTTCAAGAGGTCTGAAATCATTGGTGGAGTCATGATTTTACAGACTACAGAAGCTGTGGAAACTTTAAGGGGCGCAGCTTTCTCGAGAAAGTCTGTGGCTGGGAATGTTTCCTTGAGGGACGTGACTGCTGTCTGGGTCCTTTAGCCTTTCTTTGCTTCCTGACAGTCCTGAAGTGATCAGCTTTCTCCCATTATGATGTATTACCTCACCATAGGCCAAAGGTCACCAGGCCAAGTGACCCTAGACTGAGATCTCTGAAGCTTGAGCCAAAACAAATCCTGCATGTTGCACATTGCTTGCCTCGGGCATTTTGTCACAGTGACAGAAGGCTAACGTGGAAGGTGAAAAGAAAAAAAAAGTTTCTGGGACTTTTCCTCCTCATCCGACACTACAACCTTCAAAGTTAACCTTCCCACACTCCCCACACTCAGTCTCATTAAATTTCCCACAAAGGCAGCATGAGATTGGGACCACAGTTTGTGGAAGGGCTGTGGCAGCAGAAGAACAAGGCAGCAACTGCCCTGGCAGCCGCAACCAGGAAGTAGAGCGACCGTCCACACTCACCCAGCCCTTGGTCCACAGAACGGAGCAGCTCACAGTTAGCCTGGGCCCTCCAGGGTGAATCAACCTAACCCAGAAACTTCCATACAGACACGCCCAGGAGTTTGTCTTGTGGGTGCTTCTAGAGCCTGTCAAATTGACGACATCAACAATCACGCTCCTCACTCACCCCCTAAGAGGCCGCTCGCTCCTATTTATTGATGAAAGAGCAGCTCCCTTTTACTATTAGTAATGGTGCTTCGTATGGTCTAAAAGCAATGATCAAAAAATAAAAACAAGAGTACAAGTGATTATTGTTTTCCTCCTTCGGTGAGTAAGGAGGCAAGCCGACAAGCAACTTCCAAAGGTTTCAACAATAATTCAGCAGGCAGATAGACGCCTTGGTGATGGGCTGGGTGGTGAGAAAAAATCTCCATAATGCGTACACCCCACACCTACAACTGCAGCAACTAAGACCCTTAGAGGCACACAGGTTAACGTTCTTGGGCCTTTTACTTTAATATTCCCATCACCAATACTGAGCACACCCATTTTGGGTACTCAAGTCCCTTCCTTTTATCACCTACTTCCCCAAATCTGCTCTCTAACACCCCTCAACAAATAACCTAACTGCAGTACTTAATCTGGGCATCCATGAAAGTACCTTGACTCTCGGAATAAGCCCACATCCCGTTGAGTACTCAGTATGCATTGTGAGAATGAAAGTAGACGGACTTCCTGAACAAACCCCACCTTGTGGGAGGCGTGTCCTGTTAGTGGGAAGCTTTTCCCGGGGGGGGGGGGGGGGGCATCAGCTCTTGCCCACTCCCACAACTTTCTTTATTCTCACTTTTAGAAAAGATCGGGTTTTCTCAGGCTCAAAACACAAAACATGGATTAGCATAGTTGTGTAGGAATTTAGAAGCATGTCCTCTCATCAGTAGATCGGGAAGTTGAAGCTCAGAGCAGCTCAATGATGAATTCATGGTCTCTGTTTAGAACTTCGAAAGCCTGCTGGGAGCCAAAGCTATCTACTGAAGCCAAAGTTAAATAGTGAGCCAAAGCTATTTAGTGGAGACAAAGCTATTTACTGAAGCCAAAGCCAAGTAGTGAGCAAAGGTCATTTAGTGGAGACCTAAAGCTAGTTAGTGAAAGAGTTACCTAGGGCCCTAAGTCATGGGTGATAGATTTGTGAGGACGTCCATCTGTTAGTTTTAGAGCATCTGTGAGATAGCTTAAGAAAACATCCTTACGGCATCTTGCAGGTGCAATATTTAACCCATGAAAGCACTCTTCCTATCTCCTGAAGCAGTAGATTAACCTTCCCCCCTTTCCTGCCTTCTCCCTATATAAGTTGGGTAAAAATTTTTAATAAACGAGGCTTTGATCAGACAAACAGACTTGGCCTTTATTTCTTGAGTTTCTCGTCCCCCCCCCATTCCTTCCATTCTCCTCTTTAGGAACCCAGTTAAAGTCCCGTAGGTCGGGGCAAGAGCCAAAGAGCAGTAGCTAGTAGTCTGTTGGGCTAGTGGCATTTCTCCCATAAAGCAACGACTCTGGAACAGACAGAGGCAAGCAAGGAATGAGTGCTCACCGACTATTAGTGCCATCCATCCTGATTAGACACAAATGGAAGGGAACCAGCGAGGTGAAACTATTTATACGCAGTAGCATGGAAACATGCCCAGGCACTGCGGGATGAAATCCCAAAGCAGTAAGGAAGCTGGATCCATTTACAAAAATCAAAGTAGTGTGTCTTTTGGACAGGACATGAAAGAATGGGCCTAGGTTCAGCCAGGGTGACCAAAGGAGGGTCATTTGAGTATCTGTAAGGTGCTCCTGTGCATTTATGGCATAAGCAGTAAGTTCAGTGTTAAAATGATACCGCTGTGTCTCATGCCGCATTTGTGGCTTCGTTCTTGTCACTGTGTTTCTGCTCTGTGGAACTCATCCCAGCCCAGTGGGATGTCTATGTTAATCTCTCATCTTTGGGCCCTGACAGACAGGAAAGGAACAAAGGTTGTGCCTTTTAAGCTTACCTTTCCCAGAGGACTAGCTGCCCCACCCCCTCCATACTGACTGTCCTTCAAGTTTCAAGTGTTGATATGACAACATTCAGTTAATAACTGAATGTGAATGCGGCCACTAATACATATTATTCCCTAAGCTCTTTCAAGCTCCAACAGACACCGCCTTGAGCTCCTTTCACACTGTCATTCCCAGCTGCTTCTCAGCACCATTCCTGAGGTAAGCACCATTATCATATTCACACTAGAGTTGAAAACCCAAGGCTTAAAGAAGCCAGCCAGGCCAAGTGTGGCTGTGTGCCTTGTGGGTGGAGAGGCCCAGGTGTGAACCCAGGAGGTTTGATTCCAGGGTAGGCTCAAAAGAGGGCATTCCTCAGAGAAATGGTAGGAGGAGCACACACACTGGAAAATAGGATGTGAGGCAAACTGGGGAAAAAAGGGCTTTGGAGAACTTCACAATCTAATCTGTGTTCCGTTGCTACCTCCTTGAGATCTACTTTAAGCCTTTTAACTTAAGTTTCCATTATCCCTGGGTTTCTAAGTCAAATGCATCATTCTATTAGGCGATGTGTAGTAAGGGGGAAGGGAATCCTGACTGGACAGTAAAAGCCTGTCTACTGTCACATACAAGACTCACAACAGTTTCTCCATCACCAGTTCACTTTCTGTGAAACAATGACAGTAGCAAGAAACCTCCTTTAGTGGCAAACACTAAAGTAGCAAGAAACATCCTTTAGTGGCAATCAGGGCTAGCCTGCCTGAGGCCAGTGAGCGGCACTCTTTTGGCTTCAGTTTGGATGTCAGTTTCGCTGCTGCTGCTGCTTCTGCTGCTTCTGCTTCTTCTTCTTCTTCTTCTTCTTCTTCTTCTTCTTCTTCTTCTTCTTCTTCTTCTTCTTCTTCTTCTTCTGCTTCTTCTTCTTCTTCTTCTTCTTCTTCTTCTTCTTCTTCAGATTTATTTATTATTTATACAGTATTCTGCCTGCATGTGTGCCTGCATGTGTGCCTGCATGCCAGAAGAGGGAACCAGATCTTATTATAGATGGTTGTGAGCCACCATGTGGATGTGGTTGCTGGGAATTGACTCAGGACCTTTGGAAGAACAGCCAGTGCTCTTAACCTCTGAGCCATTTTTCTAGCTCCTGTTTTGCTTCTTAATGACATGGAAAGCATAAGGTAGCATGCTTTGAAATAATACCTATGTCTTCCTGTTTTTCAGAAAGATGGCCATCTTACACCAAATTACATTTTCTCCTTTGTTTTCTTTGTTCTATCTTTATCTATATGTTGTAATTTATCTTAATATTTCTGTGGTCATAGTCAAAGCAGCTATGATTTATCACTAAAATTTTGAGTTAGATGATTGAAATCTGTATTTAAGTGTATTTATAAACATAATACATTTATTTTTATCTATGTATGTTTCTGTAATGTATCTATTAATAAAAGAAAAAAAACCCAAGATATCCTCAACTTAATTACAAGGGCTAGAGGAAGGCTTTGAAGACAGATAAAGAAGATTAATTAACTCACAGCAGTCATGAGAACCAACCAGGGATTGTTCCATATTCTTTGGTGTATTAATATATTGAAACTGTGTTTTCCTGGATAGCCAACCATCAGGTGCTGGGTCTTAGCTTATTTTTCTGTTGCTGAGACAAGATATGAACAAAGACAGCTTAAGGAAGGAATTGTTTATTTTGGCTCACACTCAAAGTAGTGGAAAAAATCAAGGCAGCAGGAGCTTGAAGCAACTGGTCTCTTCACATTCACAATTAGGGAACAAAGTGGTAAATGCCTGCTAGCAGTCAGCTTGCTTTCTCCATTTTATACAGTCCAGAATCCCCTGCTGAGAAAACGATTCCACCCACAATTAAAATCCCCCTGTTCCTGAAGACACCACATGCTTAAATCATAGAACATGAAAAAATCAATCTGGTACTAGCCTGGAAGCATCATTCCATGTAGGTGCTACTCATGCTACATGGGGAAAAAGTAATCATCAGGATTACCCAGCTGTGTACCCTGCAAGCTATAATAACAACTGAACTAGCAAGATAGACCAACTGTTACAACAGTGGCATGAATGTTATGGAAGTAACTAAACACTTTCTGGTTGAATTTAAGGACCACTCCACAAGACAGGATTCAAGCCTGCACCACTAATAGATCCAAACTGAGGACAAGCAGTGGAGGAGGAGATATCTTTTATTCTGCTAAATAAACGTAGTGTTAAACTGACTCCCCAAAACATATCATTATAACCACAGTTAAGTGCATCTCTCAGACCTCATCAAAGAAGCTTCTGCTGGCGGTAGATGACACGGAGAATAAGAGATAGTAGAGTGATCAGCCATAAATGGTACATTTACATGACATTCCGCCCCCTGAGTAAGGCTCAGGGATCATCATAGAAGAGGGAAAAGAATTGGAAGAGCCAGAGGTAGTGGATGCCTAACAAAAAACAACGCTTTCTGGACACATCTTGGAAGTTGTGCTGACAGAGGATGCAATCACATGCACCAGGCCTGAATGAGATCAAGCCAGACAAAAGGTTGTCATGGATGGGGAAGAAAGTCTCACTCCTAGCTGAGGCACTATTGGCAATGGGTAGCTATTAAGACAGGGAGAGCAAGTTTTCTCCAGGGAAGAAGCCTGTAAGAGCTACTCATGCTCCAATAACACCCTACACTCCAGCACATACTGGCAAGACTAAGTGGACTCCCTGGGTTAAAAAGATAAAAAACAGAACATATGAAACTGGGAGAGGATAGAGGTGGTAGAGAAATAGAAGACCTGGAGGAGAGGGAAGGAGAAATGGGCTTGACCAAAATGCATTATTACACATGTATGGAACACCCGTTCAATAAAAAAGAAAAGCATTCTTTCCACACCGATTAATGTCTTCAAGATAACCTCACAAGGGTATCCAGGGGGCCCTCTCCCAAGGTGATTCCAGATGTTATCGAGTTGAGAGTTAACAGTAACCGTCACAACCACCATGCAGAAGTAAATAAGCATTCTGGATTATTACCTTAATCAATCTTGAAGCAACAAAACGCTTCTCTCTATGGAATGCCGTGGCCCCCTCCCCACCTCTGTGTTATCAGTGCAGTCTCAGTGTAGGCCCTTTATGCTTTCCTCCCCCGGGTAGCCTTTATGAAAGCACCTGTGGCTCTTAGGTCTGGCAGACATATTTTTGTTACTTTGCCTTCCTGCTGGGAGCCGAGCAACTTGCTCCAGGACCACGTGGTCTTTTTCTGACCAACATCTGTCCAATAACTTCCTTATAATTCTCAAGAACCCCCAGTCTCCAGAGTTTTGGTTAATACTATTTATAAACACATATGTGTGCAGATACTTTTAATTGGAAACACTTCTTTAACCTGGAAACCGTTTGATGGAATATGAACTAATATGTAAATACACACATAGTATAATGGGTGCATATTTGTACAATTACTCATCAGTTAAAAATGGGAGTATACTGTAAGAAATGTATTAGGTCATTTCACTGTGAGAACTCACATAAACTATGGGTATGGCTAAGATGTCACTTGGCAATAAGAAGAGTTAGCTGAAGCTAATCCTATGAAAGGAATTACCATCATACATTCAGTTTACTGTTGGCTGAAACATTATTGGCAGTTCATCATTATGTTGTGGCTATAAACATGGTTTTGTTTTGGTCCCAGGTATGGGATGTGGGACTGAGTCAGATGGTCCACAGCAGCAGACTATTTGCCTCGTGCCGGCTCTGAGAGGAGCTCTTTGCCAGCTGCAGATTGTTTAATTCTGAGGGTTCTGGAGAGAGAATAAATGCCAGAGCCCAGAGAGTGAGGAACTCAGAGAAAGAACAAGGCTGCTTCTGCTTCCCCCTTGCTGTTCCTGGTTGCTGTTGTGAGACAAGAAGTTGAAAGGAGGATTGGATTGGCTCCAAGGAACCAGACAACCCTAACCAGCAGGAAGCAGCTAAGAGAACTGCGCCCCCTCTCCCACTAAGCTTTTCTCTCTCCTACCTGGTGTTGGGGTGTTGAAGGGGTCGGGTGGAGCAGGGAGAAAAAGATATAGAAATGTAAATAAAAGGTTTTTTTTTAAGTACGCCTGCATCATTATCTATCTATAGACACATTTATATAATATTTATTGGTATAAATATATGTATATTGCTTTTTTATTTAAAATGTACATTCTGTCAGTCATATGATAACACTCTTTTAACAATCGGCCCATACACTCAAATTTTTTGTCTGAAGTGCTAACTTGGCGTGGTTTTAAAAAATCATGTATGTACACAATGTATTTTGGTCATATACACCTTCCCTCTGGCCCCACCTTTATGTCCTTCTCTTTTTATAATTGTTTTTTTATAACCCACTAAGTCTAATTGGTATTGCCCATATGTTCACGGTGAGGCCATCAGTGAGAACATAGGCAACACAATGGCCACATCCCCAAAGAAAAATGACTTCCCCTCCCTCAGCAGCCAGTAATGCCAATAGCTCCTCTTTCATTGGCGCCCTTCTGCCATCCGTGCTGGAATTTTGACTAGCTTGATCTTATTCAGGTCCTTTATGGGTAATCACAGCCCCTGACAATCCATGAGGGTAACCATTACTTCACACCGCTTCTCCAGATCTTCCAGCTCTTGCATTCTTTCTCCCGCCTCTTCTGCTATGTTCCCTGAGCTTTGGGCAGTGGGAAGTTGGTATAGGATCAACAGTCACTTATTTTCAGAAGTTTGACCAGTATGGGTCTCTTCATTAGCCATTGCCATTTGCAGAAAGAAACTTCTCAGGCCAAGGCTGAGAACAGCACAAACCTATGAGTGTGATCGTAAATATTCAGAATGAAGTTTGACAGTGTGACCATGTAGGAAAACACTAGTAGATTTTCCTGTAGCACCTGTGGCCTCTCCGTCCATGGCCTTTGATGGGTTTGCAGTGTACTCCTGTGGAGGAGGCCTGAGTTCCACTCGGAAGACAGCCGGTTATCCTCGCCACGGTCTGCCCCCATTGCACCAGCTCTCTATCCACTTTCCCGAAGGTTTCAGAATTCCGTCTTTCCTTACGGCGGAATGGATGTTCATTATACATATGTAGCACATTTTTATATCCCTCTGTCTGCTGGCAGCTATCTGGGCTGGCCCCACTTCCTAGACGTCGTGAACACGGACGTGCTGTAGTAGGATATGCTGGTGGGTATATGCCCAGGCACGGACACTCTCTTTTTAGCTTCCTGGGACACCTCCTCACTGGTTTCCGGAGTGGATGCACTAATTTACGCTCTCTCTAACAGCGGCTTTCCTTTTCCCCACATTCTCCCCAGTGTTTTATTGTCATTTTAGAACTAGATTTATGTTTTTTAATTAAAATGTAATTATATCACTTCCCCTTTCCCTTTCCTCCTCCCAGCCCCTTCCATGCCCCCTCCATCTAACCCCTCCCGTGTCCTACCTCACTCTTAAATTAATAGCCTCTTTTTCTTTATTATATTGTTTATATATGTAGGTATATATACATATATGTGTATATATGTATGTGTGTGTATGTGTGGGTATATATATATATATACATATAAATATGCAAGCTGCTGTTGATGATAGAAGAGGTTGACTTGCAAAGCAGTTTTAATTTGCATTTCCCTGATGGCTAATTATGTTAAACACACTTTAAAATGTTTATTGGCCATTTGTATTTCTTCTTTTGTAAACTGGCTTTTTCCAACTCCTGCTTAAATCCACGTGGGGAAACCCTGTTGCCTCAATGCTGCACTGTCTCCATATGCCTTGCAGATGTTTTTCTGAATGGAACAATTCTACTTCCTCCCTTTTTCTTTCTTCCTCCCTTTCTATGTAATGGGACATACTTGTTTCTCAAAGATGAAGCTGAGACATGTTCTATTCCTTCTAGGCTACCTCGTCCCCAAGTCATTCTTGTAAAGACAACAAATGGGGCTCCTTGCTCAGTTGTCTGCTCTATTTCCACCTTTTGGTTGAGATCCAAGCTGGGAGAATGACGTAGTGGCTAAGAGCCCCATCATGGTGGAAGTTATGCGTCCCCCTTGCCAGCCTGAAAGACTCTCTTCTCTGTTTTTCTCTCCTCCACTGAGCTCCCCAGTCACTGGATGTACAACGCTTCTAAACAGAAGAGGGTTGACAAATGCATTGCTTTTTGTTTCTGAAACCAAAACTGTTTATGTTAGACTGTAATATTTGCAAAAGTTAAGTACCGTGTCCATAATGTGTTATACACAGGCTTTTGAATTCTTATTTCTTGTAAGAACATTCATGAGCTGAAAACTTTGTTGCTTTAGATGTCTCAACCAACTCTCCATTAACTGCAAACAAGATGTACAGACTAAGCATTCCTGAGCAGTCCATAAAGGCGATTACCGAGTGAATCGAGGCACTCCGTTATCAGTGCTGAATGCTCAGGATGGTAAAGACTGTTGGGCCACAGCTGCCACTCAGTGCCACCCACTGTATTGTGAACCAAGGACCTGGAGAGAGTATTGTGGTTGGACGCGAACATGCCTGCACAGGCTTGTGCCTTCACTGCTTTTCTCCTGCTGCCTGTGCTATTTTGGAATCCCAGGAAACCTTTGGGAGGCATAGATGGTGGGAGGAGTTAATAAGGGTGGGCCTTTGAAGGGCCTACCCACCTCCTGATTCAGGTCTTCTTCCTGTTTCCTGGCCCTCTGGGATGTGAACAGCGTCTTCTAAACATTTCTGAGCCGCCCACCCCACTACCCCGCCATATTAGACTAAAACCCCTGAAACTATGGGCCAAAAAAATAAAATAAAATTCCTCCCCCCAATTATGTTGTTTTTTGACAGGCCGCAGCAATGTAAAAGTAACCAATACATTCCCTGGGCCTATTTCCCCAAGACACTCCGCTATAGAGAAATAAATTGATTGATTGATTGATTGATTGATTGATTGATTGATTAACTGGCTCCTGAAATTCTAATTTTAAAGTGGAACTCTTTAGGTTAGGTTGGTATTACTCTTGGAAGGAGGTCACCCTCTGTGGAGAACCAGCTCAAAGCCTGCGGCTACTGACTTGTCCTGGGGTTCCTCTGCCCAGGGGCTGCCCACAAAGGGAGGAGTCACAGCATTTGAGAGTCTGCCTTTTCAGAAGGGTGTGGGGAGAGGGGCACTGGGTAACCTTGTTCTGGAAAGCCTGGGAAGCTGCAGCTCCCAGGAGGCAGTCACTAGGCATGGCAGAGGTCTTGTGAATGCTGCCCTCTTCACTCTACCAAGGACCAGCTATTTGATTCTAAGCAATTTCTGACATATTTGCAAGTACTAATAGGCTTTTTCTTTTCCCCATTAAGACTCTTAATGGATGTCCCTGACTGTGTCCAAGTTTTTCCAAGACAAGAACCTTTGAGCATGTCCTTCCCCGGGCCCCCAGGAGTAGCTGAGCCCCAGGTACCGTTCTAGTGCACTGAACTTTAGGCCCAGAAGGGCCCCTGCCAGAGCATATTGTGCTGGGCGGTCACGGGAGGCAGAAACTGCTGGCCTCTCTTTCCATAGCGCACAGGACACTTTCGCACCTCCAGCACTTTCCACACAAAGCGGTGCGTGGTAGCAAGGCCCGCGTGTGGTTCAGAAGCAGTTCACCGCGCTGCTCTGTCCTTGCATTTGGCCTTCCGGTGAGAGACCCAAGCCCGACGCTGTCTGTGTTTGGTAAGCAAAAGGATTAACTTTGGGAGAATGCCTCAGTTTTCCCCTTATTAGGAATAAAATAGTCATTAGCAGAAATAAATATTTTCTCCTTATGGACAAATGTTAAGGGAAAAAAGCTTTTGTTTATAACTTTCATTAGGTGTAACTTGTTGGCCTAAATAAATTTACACTGCTGGAAATTAAAAGTTGGAAAAAGTAACATGTTAAAGAAGGATAAATTGTGTATTCTGTGGCCCCTGGGTTGAATGGTAACACAGAGAACTTGTCCAGACTCTATGTTTAACCTTTGTACGTGTATTTAATTTAATAAAAAAGATTACTCTCTTGAGTCTCATCACAGCTCTATGAATGTTCCCCCAAATAGTTGGTTTGAGCATTAATAATAAGCCTATATGTTGGTAACAATTGCTATGGCTTTATTCATGGGCAATGAACCCCTTATAATAAATTATACAGTTAACACTTGACAATGCCATGAGGGTGATATTAATTGCTGTAATGGAATCCAGTCAGAATTAAGTTGATTAAGCATGTTGACATCTTCCCGTGAACAGCCATATTGTGGTTGCTAGAATGAACTTCTTGATATTTGAAACCTGTTTTCTCTTAGCATCTAATCATGGTGGGAAAATCGACTGACATTGAAAACTCTGGAAATGAAGAGAGACAGACCAAAGCCTCAGACAACAGGCGAACGACGGGAGAGATGAGTACTGTTGGTAAGTTCCGGCTAGCTGTAACTTTCCTCCTGAGAAAGGGACACTTGTCCCTCTGTGGGGAAGACGGCCCAGGCTGCAGTCACTCTGAACACAGCAGCTCTGATTATGCAAAATCGAAGGCTAGACAAGCAAAGGCACTCAAATAACATTTTCCCATTTCTGTGAGTCTATTCTAGACAATTGGTTTTACTAATTTAAATATCACAACACAATTAGCTTTGTTTTCCCATCTCTTTTTTTCCAAAGTTTGGGCTAATTCCACTTTTTAATTCCATTCATAAACAGCGTTGACGGCTTCATGCACACAATTACCCCCAACACTGCACTAAAAACATCATCATGGTCTGCTGGTCCTTCTTTCACGTGGCCGTTGTGAACTGTGGCGCGGGAACCTGTAGTGAACCGGAAGGAAGCCTGTCCCCAGGGAGGGCCCCTAGCTCTGCATTAGGCATTCAAGGTGTTCTCTGTGGCTGTCCAGCTTGCGTCTGTGTGTCCTTCCAGAGCAGCATACACTCCTCAGGAGACCAGCTCCACGTCTACATCTTCCCAGCAGGGAACTCCCTTTACAGTGAGCTTAGAAGGGTTACAAGCCCTCACTCCAAGCCTTTCTCAAATTGTCCCAGGGGCTCTGCAGGCCTCAGGAGCCCTCTTCCACTGGGACGTGACTTTAACCTCATAAGAGGAAGAAACAATGAACTTTCCTTTTACATTGGAAGAAAAAGTGAAAAATTCCCAAGTCCCATTTGTCTCATTACATGACAAATTTCTCCAACCACAAAGGCAACAATAGGGGAATCCTGAGCAGGTTCTCAAATGGTATCAAAGAATTAATATTATTTTGGGAGACAAGCGTTGTGGGTCTGAAGCAAAATGTCCTTCTTAGGAATAAAGCAGTATGATGCCTACAACTTATTCCCCACATTAAAAATGCAAATGTGCTGTGTGTGAGATGGCTCAGCAGGTAAAGGCATTTGTAGCCCAGGCCTGACAATGTGAGCCCAACTGCTGGCACCCAGAGCCGTCTGAAAGGACGACATGATTTGTCTCCATTTTAGGACCAGGCCTAACCTTAAAAGAAAAGCCATCACTCCCAGAACCAGGCCATAAGTCACCCGTCCTAGGGACTAGGTCATAGGTCACCAATTCCAGGAACAAGACCATAAAATCTGCTCTTTGATCTCCTCTCCTGAAGGCGGAGCAGCCTTACCAGGCCACAGAGGAAGACAATTCAGACAGTCCTGATGAGACCTGATAGGCTAGGGTCAGATGGAGGGAGAGGAGGACCTCCCCTATCAGTGGACTGGGGGAGGGATATGAGAGGAGAAGAGGGAAAGAGGGTAGAATTGGGAGGGGGCTACAGCTGGGATACAAAGTGAATAAATTGTAATTAAAATTTCTTAAATAAAAAATCACCAAAAAACAAACAAACAAAAAGATCATAAAATCCCCTACCCAAGGAACAGCCTGGAGATGACCACAAGAATGGGAAAATATCTCAGGATGGGGCATCTGTGCCAGGCAGCCCCACCTCGTCCTGTAGTTAAACGTTCATGGCACTGGAATGCAGCCCACCGACCCCCTAGATGCAAGCTGATTAGGAATTCACCCTTGTAACTTCCCCAACACCCACCAGTGAGGTTTTAGATTGCCTAACCCTTACTACAATTTTCCTAGTTTCCTAGAAAAAGGCCTGTGCGCCTTTGCCTAGGGTCGCCATTTCGTAAAGCGTTTTGACCCCTGCATGCAGGTTTTCTCGGAATAAGACACTCTTGCCAGTTGCGTATGTGAATGGTGGTCTCCGTGCGGTGATTTCAGACTTAATGTCCTCTGTCCTCCACGTGCACAGTGGAAGTTCCTCCACAGTGGAAGTTCCGAGGCTTCGCACACAACACAGCTGACAGGGGCTTAAACTTGAAAGACGTTTGTTCTTTGCAAACCAGAAATTTCAGTAGTCAATTCTGGCAGGATAGGACATGCATGTCTGCAATCTAGTACACTTCAGAGTCTGAATTCACCCTGGGTTACAAGGTGACATTCTGACTCCAAAAAAGGGAGGGAGGGGGAGAGAGAGGAGGGGAGAGGAAAGAAGAAGAGAGGAGAGGGGAGGAGAGGAGGGGAGGGGAGGGAGAGGAGAGGGAGAGGAGAGGGAGGGAGGAAGGTTGGTTGATGTGCCAACTGATTCTGTCAGTTTGTCTGGGTAGCCTCAGCAGACTGGCTTTTGACAGTTAGTCATGACTGCCTGGCAGCTGGTGCAGCTAGAGGCACCGGCAGTCTGTATTAGACTCACCTTGGAAGACAGACATCCATTGAGAGCCAATGCCTCTGGTATGGCTGCCTTGTCATGTGGCACATACTGGGCCCTCTGTTACACAGAAAAAAAGGGGAAATGATGGCATTTTGTCACTTCCTGACCTGCATAGGAGCCCTTTTTCTTAGAAAGGAAATGGAGTGATTTCACTAGATAGAGAAGTGGTGTTAAATGAAACTAAAACCAAACTCATTGTGTGCAAGGTCCTGTTGATGTCCAACTGCAGATAACTGGAGCTCAAAAGGAGAATTGGGGTTTCCTAACTGTGCATGGTCTCTTGAACCTAAGGAAATGGAAACTCACCCTCCACAAAAACTACCTTTGTACTGTTGGCAATCCATTTCAGAATACAGTGAACTTTTAAAGGCTGTTCCCATTGTGATAGACACTACGCCAGAAGGGAATCTATTTCTTGTCTCATGATTAGCCACAGTTGGTCAATTGTCCTGTAAGTGCAAGGCACTGTGCTAGGTGGGAGCCTGTTCCTTTGTTTAAGCAAGAAGAATGTTTCTGGCTGTTACACAAAACCCTAAAATAAATCTGAATCATTTCTTTAACAAAGAAAGAGAAAAATGAAAGCTTCAATAACCATGCTAATTTCCTTTCCTCTCCAGCCCAAGTGAGCTTACAACTGAAAACTCATGACACTGAACTCTTTTTTTAAATTAAGCATTTCTCTGTGTGTGTGTGTGTGTGTGTGTGTGTGTGTGTGTGTGTGTGTGTGTGGAGAGAGAGAGAGAGAGAGAGAGAGAGAGAGAGAGAGAGAGAGCCCTCAGAGACCAGAAGAGGGTGTTGGATTCTCTGGAAGTGGAGTTGCAGGCAATTGTGAGTGCCATGTGGGTGCTAGAAATTGAACCTAGGTCCTTTGCCCCGGCAGCAAGTGCTCTTAATGATTGAGCCAGCTCTCCAACCTCATCTGGGCTCTATCTATTGACCACAAAAAGAGGCACAACTAGACTTTTCTAGATCTGTTCAATGTCCCCTTCCCTTGACTTTTTTTTTTTCTTTTGACAAAAGGTGCAATACACTTGATGTGCAAGTGTTGGGATGGGTTCTCAGACGAGTAATAGGTATATAATCGTCAGGGAGGGAGGCATGGCTGTGGGGCTAGGGACAAGTCCTGCCCTTTGCCACCCAGCTCTTGTCTGATGATCTAGTGTGTAGGGTTCACCTGAAGTCTGTCCTGGCCCATAGCTGAGCACTGCTGGAAGAGCTGGGCTCTTCTCTGATAGCAGCACAGAAAAGCAGTGGCTGACAGAACTCCAAGCTGCTCCTGCCTTTCAGCCATCTGTCGTCTGAGTTACACATAAGAAACCCAGTAAGCAAGCCAGGTATGATGGCCAACATCTTTAGTCCCAGCACTTTCGATGCAGAGGCAGGCAGATCTCTGTGAGTTTGAGGCCAGCCTGTCTACAAAGTGAGTTCTGGGACAGCCAGGACTACACAGAGAAACCCTGTCTCAAAAAAGAAGAAGAAGAAGAAGAAGAAGAAGAAGAAGAAGAAGAAGAAGAAGAAGAAGAAGAAGAAGAAGAAGAAGAAGAAGAAACCTAGTAAATTGAGGCTGGTTGCATGAGTCTCTGATGAGCCAGACCCAGGAGGCCAGGGTAGTGTGTTAAGGTTCAGATAGTGGTGAGTTCATCAAGGAGAAAGAAGAGGAACGTGTGAGAAAGGAAAGGCGCATCACAGCAAAGGGCTGGAAGAAAGAAAGAGCAGCGAGGTAGGAGATGAACTTCGGAGCTAGTTATCTGAGAGCAGAGCATAGAGGCTCTGTCATAGTTTGTTCATTCCCTAAACAAATTCTCCTTAAAGGATAGGTCATGTGCCAGAAACTGTCCTCGGTGCTGAGAACATGGCTCTGAACTGTTTTCCTTGTGGAGCTTACCCTCCAGCAGGAAGAGCAAGTCATAAATAAGACACAAAATTAAATCACATAGTCTAGTCTAGTATAGAATTATGTAATATATTAGTGACAGATGGCAAGGAATTACTAACAAAGGAGATAAGCAAGTATGTGGGTGCCGCAGTTAGAACACAGAGGTTACTAAACTTCTGTGGCTGCATTTGAATCTGTTAAAATGAAAAGTATGAGGCAGGCTCGCTTTAATCCCAGCACTCAGGAGTCAGAGGCAGGTGGATCTATGAGTTCAAGACCAGCATGGTCTACAGAGCAAGTCCAAGACAGCCAGGGCTACACAGAGAAACCCTGTCTCAAAAAAAAAAAAATAGAGGAGAGAGAGAGGGAAAGAAGAGAAAAGTTCAAGACTGATGAGGTCTCTGTTAGCTCACAAATCGATGCATTAGGCCACTCCTAGGATGCTTAACCACCTGTCATGTCACCATTGGTCATTGCTTCCAGGGGTCCAGGAGAAAAGGACCCCTGCCTCTTACTTCCCTCTCTCTCACTCTCTCTCTCTCTCTGGCTCTCTCTCTATCCTCTCTGCTCTCTCCCCTCTCTGTGTTGGGGCTTTCTCCTCCCCCTACCATGTCTCTCTCTTTCTTTTTTTTCTCTCTCTCTCCTTCCTCCTTTCTCCATCTCCATCCCAATAAATATCTTTCATATCAACTCTGTCATCTGGGTAACATATTTTTAAATAAATCCCAACACTCTCGGTGGGGTGAAGATAAACTGCTTGCCCCATAGCCTAACAATCTGAGTTGGATCTCTGGAACCACAATAAAGTGGAAGGGGAAAACTGACTGCACAGATTATCCTTTGACCTCCACAGGAGCTCCATGGCAAGCTCTCCCCTCCAATATAATAAAGCAAAAGGTTCTGTTCCTTATCATGCCAGCCCCATTTCCTGTTCTCAGTAGCCACACAGTATGGCCCTAGCAGTCAATGAGGTTACAATCCCACCATTCCAGAAGTTCCACTGGTGTGGTATTGGTCTAGAAAATATTTTCCCTTCCCTTCCCTTCTCTTCCTTTCTTCCTTCCGTCTTTTCTTTCTTCCTTCTTTTTTCCCCTCTTTCTTTCTCGAGTGTCCTTGTAGCTTAGGCTTTTCTCAGACTGGTAGACTGAAATGATTCTCTTCCCTCAGGCTCCCAAGTAGGCAGAACTATAGACCCATGCCACTGTGCTCAGCTCCAGCATAAGTTTCAGCCTGGGCTGGTGAAGATGAGCTAGTGAGGGAGTGACCTTTGTTTAGGTAAGGAGCTGAAGAACTCAGCCTGATGGAGTCCTGTGCATGGCTAGAATAATATTCCAGACAGAGGGATGAGTAAATGGAACAGACACAGGCAAGAGTGAGCTTCCTGTAGCTGGGAAGTCATCAAATGGAGCAGTGTCGTGAGAGATGAGCAGGAGTCAGAAATGGAACCTTTTGAGCCGTTGTAAGGACTTCAGGTTTTCCTGAGTAAGGTGCAGGTGCTGGATTGGAGGCTTTGAGCAGAGGAGTTCTGTGACCCGCGCAGAACTCTGGCCGCTGTGACAAAGATAGAGCAAAGAAAGGTGTGCTGAGGTGAATGGAGTAAGGAGGAGTTGGGGACTACTCTCTCTCTCTCCTTCAAGAAAGAGACAGGGCTGCCCCCTTCTGTTGCCCTGCGTCTTTCTTCCTGTGGCAATGCTTCTGCCTCAGCCCCCTGGTTGTGGGGGATTAGAGAGTGAGCACCACACCAGTTTCCCATCATCCATGACCTGCACTTCACACCCTGACCTCTAGGTTCTCCTGTGCCTTCTCCCTCCTTCAGACATTTGCCTCACTCTTCTCCCCACCCAGAGAGCTAGGTCTACCCCAGTCCTGCTCCTCACTCAACTTCTTCGTGCTCTCTGCTTTTGTCCATAGGTGATACCTGTTGAAGGTGCCTGTCCTGCCTCCTCAGACTGGGCTGTCTAAGGCTATTAAGTTTTTCCATTATCTAATAGGCCACTTCCTTCCAAGTACCAGCGCACCATAATCCTTCTCTCTCTGCACTTGAGCAAAAGGATAGAGCGAATATTTCCCCGGTGTCACTCAGAATAATGACTACTTTAAGCCAATGGAAAAAAAAATTCTGGGAATTCCCAAATTTGTATATATTCCATATATTCTCTGTTGTCCTGTGTAATACCAGGTTCACGGGACCCTCAGAGACCACCAGGAGATGACTCGATGCAATAGCAAGAGAGCTTTATTACAAGAGCAATCAAATTCGGGACCAAAGTCTCACTGACGCAGCAGTAGAGAAGTGGGACCCTGAGCTCTGAGTGAGCAGGGTTTTTAAAGGGAAAGTCTCTGACCAGGGGGTTTCCATGACAGCAAGCAGGGGGGCACATGTTTTCATGACAGCAAGTGGGGGGGGCATGTCTTGATGTTACAGGATTGGGTAAAAGTTAGAGGCATATAATCACAATTGCTAAGGCATATAAACACAATAGCTATTCTTCGAAACTATATCTGAAACATTGGGGAGAATTTTCCACCCGATTGTGAACTGATTCCCATTGATTATTGCCAGGGAGATTGTCCCTATTTTCTATGAAGCATTTATTCTGTATTATTTCCTGGAGGCTGTTGCTAGGAGAGTTAACTTTGTTTTCTGCCAAGTGTACATTCTGTGATATTTCCTGGTACCTGAATTCAGCTCTCAGTCAAGATGGTTCTTTATTAAAATGGAGTTATACTCAGGCTAACTATACCCAGGCTAACTTAAACTCTTCACCTGTATTTTTATTTATCCTAGGCTACTTTCTGAAAGTATATTAATGCTAAGTAACACTTTACTTTCTCTGAGTTATGCAAATTTGCTTTGAATATATGTTCATTTTGAATTTAATCATCTTAATGATTTGAATGTCTGCATTTTAGGAGCAACTTTGATCTACCTCATGAGTCCAAGATTTTTTATTTATGTAAGCTGTGCCTTATCAATATGGGTAAGATGAATTATGAAATTAATATTTTTACACTGTTAAAAAAACTTACATTAAAGATGTTGGAATGTCCAAAAATAATGTCCAAAATACATGTGTTTGTTTAAAATGTTTTAAATGAGCTGGGCGTGGTGGATTTCAAGTTTAATCCAGCACTCCAGAGGCAGAGGCAGGTAGACCTCTGAGAGTTCAAGGACAGCCTGGCCTACAAAGAGAGTCCAGGACAGCCAAGGCTGTTACACAAAGAAGCCCTGTCTCAAAACAAACAAAAAAAGAAAGAAAGAAAGAAAGAAAGAAAGAAAGAAAGAAAGAAAGAAAGAAAGAAAGAAAGAAAGAAAGAAAGAAAGGAAGAAAGAAAGAAAGAAAGGAAGAAAGAAAGAAAGAAAAGAAATACTAACAAACAAAACAAAAATTTTTAAAAAGAAAAAGTATTTTAAATGAGCAACTGCAGAATGAATAGAAAATGCACAACACTTATGTATAAAGCATGATTCTTAAAGGGAGCAGGTGGGGGAGGGAGGGGCACAGCCAGCTTGAAGCCAGTGAAGCCATCTCTCAGGGACCATTCTCAGCCGCACCCTCCTCACCACGTCTCATGGCATTGCTTCCTTGCTGTCTTTTGTTTTTTGTTTTTCTTTTCTCCAGCGTGACTCTGGTGTAGACAACCCTTAACGGTGTCATTGTTTAGTCTTTGAAGGGTGCGTAAATGAGATCCTACCATGTATATTCTATCTCCTTTAGCTGACTCTCACGTTCATGATACTGACCTTGTCATGAGCAGCCCTGAAACTTTTCATTACTGTGTAGATCTCCTTGTGTGACATAGCATAATTTACTTTCCCAAAAGCCAGCATTGGTTCTGCTGGTTTTCAAAATGAATTTATTTTTAGTATTTTTTTTTAGGATGTCATGCAACATGTTTTGATAATATTTGCCCCCAAGTCCTCCCCTTAATTTCTCCTGGATCCGCGCCTTTTCCTCTCAGCTTTATATCCTCTCTTCTGTGTGTCTTCATTCTCATTATATTTTCAGTTGGTGAAGTTTTGACTTCTCTCCTTCCCTCCTTTCTTTTCCTCACCCCCTCTGTTTCCCTTCTTTCTCCTCCCTCTTTCTTGCTTGCTTTCTATGCTTGAGACAGAAATTGGTGTCTTGCTCTGCCATTAAGCAATGGTTCTAGCCCTCTACTCTTACGTTTCTTACTTTTATTTTAATCACTCTTTTGCTTTCTTTGAGGTTCATTTGTTGTTCATTTTTCCACTATTTTTCCCTTGTGGCATGCTCTCAGCTGTCTCTATGTAGCCCAGGCTAGCCATTAATTTATAATCCTCCTGACTCAGCCTCAGGCATGGGACATCATGTCCAGCCCAGTTCTAACTTCTAAACACACATAATTTGCTTACTTAGCCTTTCCTTTCTAACAGAAACATGGAAGATCACTGCTTTCTTTAACCATGCATGTGATAAGTTTTACTGTATTTTGTTTGAATATTTTATTATTTCACAATTATTGGTTTGATGTATTGACTTCTTATAAATTAATTTATAAAAAGCCAATGAGAGTTTTTAGGCTTCTGCGGTAGTGGTTTTATCTTAATTGCTGTAAAGTCCGAGAACATGAAGCTAGTCCCACCCCACTCCACCCCCGTCACATGGCTAATTTTATGATTTGCTGCGTGTGTATTAGATGGTGTGTATTCTGAGTTCGTTCCAGCATTCGTAATGAGACTTTTAGGTCTTACAGACTTACAACTGCACAGCACGTTTAATGCACATTTATCTTGAAAGACTCTAGGTAGAGCCTCTTTAGACGGAGAGACCCCGCTTCCCAAGAATCAGCGAGATCAGCCTTCGGATGCAAGCCGCAAGAGGTTTATTTCGATACACGGGTACCCGGGGTGACAAAGCCTTTCGGAAGACCTGCGCGCCTCTCGGTTGGGGTAACGGGTTTTTATAGGGCTCGGGAGCAAGAAGCACGTTTACAGAAGCGAGAAGCATAGTTACGGGGATCTGATTGGGGGATTTGAACAAAGCCATAGTTAGGTTACGTATTTGGAGCAGGGAAGGCGGGAAAGCAGATGTGAACTAAGTCACGTAGCTGGTTCAGAGAAGGCGGGAAAGACTCCTGGTTCTTATCTTGGGTGTCCCAATTGTTTCGGGCGCCCAACCGCAGATACCCTGTGGTTGGACACCTGTCCTGCCCTGCCTCTGACCCTGCATTGCTTGTAAAATAGTGTTGCCAGCATTATGCTAGGGCTTTTTATTTTTTCAATCTATTCTTTCTTATCCTATCAATTACAAAGAGGGAGATAGGGGCTTAAAAGCACCTCCAATGATTGTGATTTCTCGATTTCATCTGGTACACCCTTGTGTCAGCTATTTGAACTCTTGTTCATAAACACAAGAAGGATCCTTTTACTTCCACGTTCTCTTATGTTTTTAGAAATACTTGTCTTTACACAGACCATGATCATGTCTTAATGTCCAACCCATCCATCTTAGCCTGTAACTGGAATAGTTGATTCCCTTTTACTAGTTGTTAACTGGTGTTCTAGTTAAGCCTTTTATGTAATTTTGTGTTTTCTTTCTACCTGGCTTACTGTGAGTTTCTTGTTCTTTTCTTCGTTATTTTATCTTTCTGTGCGTCATTATGAGTTGCTTCTTCGGACAGTTGACTGATTTTTTAAGTTATATCTGGTCTCCCTTGTCTCCATCCTCCTGCCTCTGCCTCCTAAGAGTGAGGATCACAGCAGGTGTGCGTCACCACGTCCAGCTGCTAGCAACTGAACGTTTGGTTTTAGTGTCTATGGTTCTACTTTGAGCTCTAAGAATTTTATTTATCTGTTTGTTTTGTAAGTATTTTTGACTCCCTGCTCAGCTTGCCAGGCTTGTTGCTCTTGATACAATAACCATTATTTTACAGCCTGTGGCTGATAACCTGGATTTGTGCCGTCTCCGTCTTTGCTGTCGTTCATTGTAGATTTCATCTATGGTGCTTTCCTTGCCTTCTACAATTGGCTGTCTCTGACTATGAGCTGGACATCCTGTTTAAAAATGATTGCAAGCATAACGTGAAGCTAAGACAATGGCTTTTCCCTTAGAAAGGCTTGTGATTGCCTCCTCTCACAATCACATGGAGCTGCTAGCTGCTGTCTCTAACTTCAGGCTGCAGTTGCTGATGGGAATGATAAAGCTGGTGAGCACTGGTTCATCTGGGTCTAAGGGCGGAGGTTTCCTGGACCATGCCGATAGGGGGCAGCTGAACTGTGAGCCCACCTATTGGTTACTCTCTTTTCATTCACCTCCTTGCCTTGAGGGTGTGATTCCAAGCATTCTAGGCTCTGAAGAAAGCGCTTCTTTTGGCTGATAGTCTGAGGCAAACAGAGCTTCAGGGCTGGTTAATCTATTGCTTTTGACCAGCAGATGTTCTCAGGGTGTGCTGGTAGTTGTCATTTTATGGTCTTCTAAGTGCTTGGTATTTTCTCATTAGCTTCTTCTTCTTTTACGCTCTTGATTTTTGAAAATATTTAAGGTCATAAGTACATTGCATAAGATAAAGTCATAGTCATTCTCCATAAAATATGTTTTTGACATCCTGTTTTGAAGAGTTAGTGTGCCCTTTGGGGCAATTGTGTCTTTCTGGGGTTAATTATCCTCCACCGGTCTCAATGGTTAAAGCTTTGGCTTTTTTGTCTTACAGGGAGACGGATGTGGCACTTTGCCATGTCTGTATTCCTGATAGAGCTGTACGGACACAATCTCCTCCTAACGGCAGTGTTTGGCTTAGCGGTGGCTGGCTCCGTGTTAATATTTGGGGTTTTAATTGGTGACTGGATCGACAGGAAACCAAGAAATGAAGGTAATGCTTTTCTCTGGGGTGCCGAGGACACGTGGCTCCCCAGCTTTGGTACCTGACGTCGTGAAATAAAATATCTCAAAACTGTGCTGAGTAGCAGTGGGTCTTAAATGAGAGACTCTCATAGAAAGAGTGGTTCCGCTCTGGTTCACTGTCAATTTCCACCTTTGGAACACATTGGTGTGAGTTAGTTAGTTGGTTGTTATTGTGCAGTGCTGTAGACCAGACTCAGCTCCACACATGCCGCTGAGCACTTGGTGATCCAGCCACATACCTGAGCCCTTGAACGGAGTGTTAGATTGGGCTCTTTGCTTGCTTGCTTGCTTGGTTTTTCAAGACAGGGTTTCTCTGTGTAGCCCTGACTGTCCTGGAACTTGGTCTGGCCTCGAAATCAAAGAGATCTGCCTGCCTCTGCCTCCTGAGTTTTGGGATTAAAGGCGTGAGTCACCAGGGGATTTAGATTCTTACCAAGTACACGTTTTCAGAACTGAATTGTCAGAAAGCACTCTTCTCTTAATGTTCTAGCATTACCTGTGAACGCAGAACATTTTTTTTTATGTGTTTATTTTTCATCAAGACAGTTTCTATGTAGCAGAAATGCCCTGTATGAGACAGCTAACCTCAATATTGGGAGACTTACTTGCTCAGATGGAGATCTCCATTTAGCCTCTAGTGATAATATTGTCATAAACTCTCCCTTTGCCCAGGAAAAACATATGCCTTCCTAAACTGTCTTGTTCTTAATATTGACTACTCAGCATAGCTATTTTTTAAATAGCATCGAGCAGACTTGGAGAGACAGGCCATTGAAAAGTCAATTGCTTTAAAACCTGAAGTATTACTCTTTAGACCCAGCTCCTACAACTCAGTCAGAGATGTGGTAAATAAAGCCAGGAGAGTCAGAGAGTCAGCCTTAGAATTTCACATTCTCTAGATTAGCTGTAACCTGGGTTGTTTTGTTTTATTTTTTGTTTTTTTGTTTTTTTTTTTTTTGTTGTTGTTGTTGTTGTTTTGTCATCTTCCTTTGCATTTTTCTTTACTTGCAAAGTTCAGCTTTGCTTTTCTTGCTTGGTTTTGTTTTGCGTTTTTTAAAAATGTTGCAGAGGCTTTCTTTAGTGCTCATGGGGCCTACCTTTTGAATCCTACCTAAGCCTGGGATTGCTGATGGAAATGATGAGCCTGGTGGGCACAAACAAGCACGTGGTGAAACATAATGGCTCCATATTAGGTGGAGGTGTAACTGTGATCTGCCTCCTAAAGCCAACAGTAAATATCGGGCCCTGGGCGTTTCCGTTTGCAGTTGCTCATGCCTCGCTCTTCATTCAGAACGCCTCTGGCACTGCCTGCTGTGTGGTCCTGATGCTGGTGTTCTCCTACCAGATGGAGATGGAGCTAATCTGGCATGGCTGGCTCACCGTGAGTGTCTCCCCTCTCACACCTGCACCTGAACACTATCAACGCACCCACCTGTCTGTTGGGAGGTGCTTCCTGCCTCACTGTGCCCTTTCGTCAGTGCCCTCCAGGCCTCTCATTTCTGAGTTGGAGCCCAAATTCCACAGAGAATGAGGCCTCAGAACACCAGAGTTGTCTGCAAGGTACAAATTAGCATTGCGCCTGGTCTGATGGGGGAGAAGAAGAGAATAGATTTAGCTTAGACTTAACATAGCCTGTTCCTCTCAAATGTCACTGGGTTTGTTTATGTGTTCCTCAAGATGTCAGATAAATAACTGTGTTCTGCTCTGGGCTAGAAGGTCTATTCTTGGCCTCCCTCCAGCCTCTTCTTCCCTCCTTTGGTAGGTGGCTTGCTATGCAGTGGTGATCTCCCTGGCGGCTGTGACAAACCTGGCTGGCACCGCGCTTACTATCACCATTCAGAGGGACTGGATTGTGAGCCTCACCAGGGACAACAGAGGCCAGCTGGCTGGTGAGCACTGCCACCCTCACCGGTCCTCGGATGGGCAGAGCCCCAGGGCTCCTGGAAAGGCCGTAGCATAGCTTGTAGAAGGAATTTGGAGCCAAGCAGATCTAGGATTGCATTCAGCTGAAAGCTGCGCTCTCTTTCACCAGCTTCCTGTCTGGGGGCAAGTTCTCAACCTCTCTGAACTCAGCTTCTCTCACCTGTAGCATGGGGCCAGTACACACACACACTGGAACACACACACGCACACACCCCACGTGCACACACGCTTGCACACATGCATGCCTATCCACATTCATTCGATCTGAGCTCACTCGGGCGAAGGAAGGATTTCGTGAAATCCAGGTGTTCGTAAGTGCTGAACACAAATCTGCACAGAAGGAATGTCCAAGAGATGACCATCACCGTTATCACCTAACATACAGGTAGTCGGTGGTTCAGGAGGGAAGCTTTTCACTTACAGAGGATCTGGAGAAGCCATTTTAGACCTAGACAATAGATGAAGGAAAAGATTTCTAAATTCCAGTGATAACCTCCCACATTCCACACCAAAAAAAAAAAAAAAAAAAAAAAAAAAACTCCTCTAGTGTGACTGTTGATTCCTGCTGATGGTGGAGATAGAAATTCGTTTTCTAGTAAAGGAGCTCAGCAGAACAGTCTGACAGCTTGTCTTTTTCTCCCATTTAACAAAGTGTGCACAGCTCCCTTTGCAGTGTGTTCTAATTGCCCACTTAGAGGGGAAGATTTCAAGCTACCCTATACTTGAGCGTTGTAGTGCCTGAGTGTTGATGGCCAAGATAAAGGAAGCTGCTAAGGAGTCTAAAATACACGCCTTGCAGAGCAGAAGCCCTTAGCATCATGTTTTCTTTTTAAATTGCTATTATTTGGATGTACGGTGGCTTCAGTAACATCACCCAGAGTAAGAGCTCTGCAGATAAAAGCCAGTGAGCCTTCAGTGTATCCTGTCTTGGGGTCCAGAAAATCTTACATTCTCTGTTAATTTCTTTTAAAGGACTTCAAAGTAGATTTTGGCTCACGTTTATTATAGGTTTGGAATGAACTCGTGAATATTTTCTTCACTGGTGGTAAAATCCATCAGCTTTGGAGTCCGATGGTTTGGATTTTGAGTCTTGGTGCCATTGTGTTCTTTCTCTGCAATTCTGAGAAAACAGTTTTTCCTGTGTGTGCCTCCATTTCCTAGTTTGTAAAATGGAAGTACCATTGCCTTCTCAGAATTGGGAGGGTTAACTGAGATGAGCGTAGGTATAAGGTTCAGGACTGTCTGCCTGGCACAAAGTAAGAATTCTACGCTTTCTCCTCTCTCCTCCAGTTACCTTCCTTCCCACACCACTCTGCTGGTTATTAATTAGAGGCCGTTACCAATATTGGCGTTGTAAAGAGTGTTTACCAATAGGATCATTCACATTCCACCACAGCTGGTCTTGCAGTTGTTTTCCAGGTTGAAAAGACTGCTGCTTAACCTACAGACAAGCCTGCTGTCCCCACCATTGACCCTGGGGTAGCTGCCAAGCCCAGTGAAAACACAGTGTCAAGTTCACCAGGAGGAAGGCGGCAGCCACCCACCGAGTCTGTGTTTCCTCCTCTCCCCTGCAGGGGTGAACGCAGCAATGAGGCAGCTGGACCAGGTCATCAGCATATTTACCCCCCTGTCCGTGGGCCAGGTGATGGCATGGGCATCTCATGTGATTGGCTGTGGTTTCATTCTCGGATGGAACTTGGTTTCACTTCTTGTAGAGTTTCTATTTCTGTCCAGGGTTTATCAGCTAGTTCCCCAGTTGGCTGTCAAACCCCAGCGGTGCACAGCAGGGTGCTTCCTAGAGCGGCAGCGAAAGGCTGTGAACATCTGAGGTAATGCAAACCCGGAGAGAGCGCTAGTTCTTTCCAGTCCTCCCATGTTAGTGTTTCACTTATTCTTTGCAGACCGCGTGTCTAACCACATCTTACTATTTTATCCGTAAGTGTGCCTAAAAACAGTGATAAACGAGAGGCCAAAGGGTCATGAAGTTCACATGACTTGACAGCGTTTGTGGGGGCGGGGCGGGGCAGGGTTACTTTGTACGGTTCAGTGGATTATGAATAACTTCATAGACTCCATTCAGAGAAGGTCCAGCGAGAGCAACGCCCCCGGGATCGCAGGATACAACCTGCGTCGCCTATCTCGCCATCTGGGAAGACAAATTACTCCTTCCCATCCTGCTTGTGAACACCTTCCCCAAAGCCCCTGAACTTGAGAGAGGCAAATGTGTGGAGGAGTCTGGGCTACGCTTGGAGCAAGATAAAATAGTGTACCCCTGCAGCGATTGTTTCAAATTAGAAAGTCCTAAGCATGTGGGGGTGAACAGGGACAATGACGGTACACCTGACCACCTCATTCTCCTCAAGGATGAGCCATCTTCATCTATCAACAGTGTTGCTCATCTAGTTGACTCAGTTCCTCTGTCTGGACTTATGACTAGCACTCATTTTTCTTAAGTTGTTTTTTAGCTAAAGGCCACCAGATCAATTTTATGAATGAACTGCATGTACTGGAGAGACAAATATGTAGAGGCGTGTGCTTAGATGGTGAATGGACAGATGGGTCTCCGTGAGCGGTAGATCAATAGATGGGGTACACCCCTCTCATCGACCACGGGTCGCCTATGTGAGCTTTCATGGCTACTTTATTTCATAGTCTCTGCCTTTCTGCAAAGTCAGAACAATTTCACCAGGATACCGGGAGAATTAAGTAAGGTAGTCCACACAAAGCCGGCTTTTATGCCCCCTCATACAGTAAGGCTGAAGCCAATGGTCCATTGCTTGGCTCCTCTAGACCTTGCAGGGCTCATCTTCCTTGTGCCGAGCACCTCTAACGCAGTTGCAAATTTGTAATCCACCTGCACAAGCACCTACCTCAGACAGCAAGCACTCACGTCGGTTTCCGGGAGATCATCCTCACATTTTGAGCAGGTGACGCTTTTTCTTCCTGCTCCCTGAACTAGCCCTTCCCTTTCTGGGCTGTCGCCTCTCCTTTCTCTGTGCCTTCGCTTGGCTCTCTCCTGAGCACAAGCTGAGACAATGTTTCGAGGTGGTGAAAAGCGATCTGTTTGAAACGGGATCCAGGAAGGAGGGTGAGGAAAGGGAGGCGGGACAGGAAAGGGCGGGGAGAAAAGCCGATAAAGGGAGTGGTGTGACTATGCGATGGGAGCGAGAATCGGGAACCTTCAGACACTGTGTTGGTTGTACCTCAGGATTGTCCCACTAACGGCCAGGTAAATGGGAGTGTTCATCCAGCAACTTCTGTCACTCATTGGTGAGACTTGTCCCCTAGGGTGTTTACAGAACACCACTCACATTCCAGCTCTTACAGGGAGTCCCAGATGCCTGAGGAAGGGTAGAAAACTGTCCAACATGGAGACAGAGGAGCCTGCAAGGGACCATGGAGGGGCCGTGGCCATATATTGAATTGAAGCTTATCTGGATTTTATTTTAGGTGAAACCGAGTTTTGGGGAACTATGTATAGATTCACCAACAACTCCAGAACCCTGGAAAAACTGAAGGACCGCAATTCTAGCCTTGAAGAACAACGGGCCACAACCAAAGGCCTTCTTCACTGCCTGCACGGCACGCGCAGGCTGCTCCATACATGCCGGGAGGGATGGGAAACGTACTGCCGACAGACCGTCTTCCTGGCTGGCTTAGGTCTGGCTTTCCTCTACATGACAGTTCTGGGGTTTGACTGCATTACCACAGGCTATGCCCACACCCAGGGCATTGGAGGCTCCCTGCTCAGCATCCTTACAGCCCTTTCAGCTGTGTCTGGCCTCACGGGAACGATTCTCTTTACCCGGCTCCGGAAGCATTATGGCTTGGTCACCAGGGGAGTCATTTCCAGTTGGCTCCACTTGGGCAGCCTAACACTCTGTGTGTTTTCCGTCTTTGCACCGGAAAGTCCTTTTGATATGGCTGCCTTCTACCTCCCATTAAGCAAGAACTCCTCTTCGAACCAAGAGTTGCTAAAAGATGACCAGGCACGTGTTTATACCTTTAGAAGAAACCTAAACCAACCCATCTTCCCAGACCGCTCTCCTATTCACTGGACCAATAATACAGTCCTGTTTGATGGCCAGCAGGACCCTGAACAGCCTGAGTCTTACATGTCTATCATCTTGCTCTTCTCAGGTGTGATCCTGGCAAGAATCGGTGAGCAGTGGGTCACATGGGATGTGGGGTTCTAGAGCCCGTGGTGTTGATAAGTAATCTTGGAAGCATATTGGTCTCCCCACTAAGCCACTGTATATATTTTCAGCATCATTCATCAAAAACTCATTAATGTGTCAAGCACCGCCCTGGAGGGTGAGGATCCAAGAGTGATCAGACAAAAGCCGTAGTCCCCTGGTGTGATAGCCTGAGTGGAAGGCATTAAGTAAATGGTTATAAACAGAGTGGCCAAGAGGATCAAATAGGGTACGGTTGGTGACTTGAGAACACACAGGAAGGATATCAGGTCTGGGGGCTAGGAAAGTCTTACTCTAGGAAGGCACCCAGAGATCTCCAAAAGACAAGCTAGATGCATGTCATGGAGAGGGACGGCTGCTCCAGGCAGTGGACAGTAGGGCAAAGACAAGTTTGAAAAGCAGAGCTTGAAGATTTGGGGAAGTGGAAATGTAAAATTATTTTCTGGGGGCCAGGCATGTGCGGGCTACAGGCAGTAGCTACGGGAGAGCTGTGTTTTCCCCGAGCCCCTTCTCTGTGGAATAGATATGAGGTGACAGGAGAAATGGTAACTTTATGGGAGCAGACATCAGGGCACTCCTCCCAGAGAGGGGACGGGGAGGACCCTAATCATGAGTCTAGAACCTTCTCTTCCCTACACAGTGTTATCAGTACTTTACCGTCATGCCCTGCCATTCATACCTAGCAGTAAGAACGTACTTGTTTTTGCTGGGGTGTTTATTAAAATGAAAAGGACTAAACATGGGTCCTTTGATGCCTGACAAACCTAAAATGTCAGCGCAGATCAATGGCAGGAACCAAATAGCAACACCCTGACTCTTGTGATTAGACCTACAGATTCCTGGCTGGGAAGGTCTGGGACATGGATCCCTGTGAGTGGGTTTCTAATCAGGCAGCACCATTACTTTGACAAAGTCAAGAGTTCCCACATTTAAGGTCGTTACCTCAGAGTCTCCTTCAGTCCCTGTCAGGTCAAAAACTGGGGCACTAGGAAGGATGGTGGTACGAGGAAGCTGTCAGTCAAAGACCTGCTTCCCTGTCCTTTGCACAGACCTCCCCTGGGTACCAAATTTTCAGGAAGTTAACTAAAGCAAAGTCTCTGCCTTTTTGGGCCTCAGAGAATCACCTTCTCATCTCTGAGCCTTGGGGAACTAGGACCAGGGGTCTGGGATGTTTCTCACTGACTTCTGTCTTGGATTTCAAGAGCCCCATGCTCTGATAAAGCTCGGAAACACTAAGAGAGAAGAAATAAGCTTTTCATGGTGCTTCAAGAAGCTATAAATGGGCTAGCTTTGGAACCTCATTCCTTCATTCCTCTAATGTAATATACATGCAGGAACAGGACAGTGTGCCTCTGACTCTAAATGAGTGGTTTAGAGGGCAGCTCTTTCTGGGTGTGGTAGTGCACACCTTTAACCCCAGCACTTGGAAGGCAAAGGCAAGATTTTTGTGAGTTCAAAACCAGCCTGCCCTACATAGTGAGATCCAGGACAGCCAGGGTTACATAGAGACCCTGTCTAAAGCAACAACAAGAACCCAGTTCTTTCTTCCAGAGATTATCTGACCCTCAAGTATTTTGTGTGAGATATCTAGCAGGTGAGATACCTTTTATTTACTTTTATTTCTACCCTTTTGTCACACAAACTGAGAGAAGACTGGCCAGGAAAAATTCATGTAATGCATATTAGGATACATATTTTGCTGAAAATGGGGGGGAAAACATTCCTAGGAACTCCGTGCTACCAGGATGACTGGGCTTAACTGATGAAAAGGAAATGCTCTCCTCTGGAAAGCCTGAAAGCAGAGCACACATCTAGTGTTCCATATTTCAGAGTTCGGCTCTCTCTGTCTTTCTCTCTCTCTCTCTCTCTCTCTCTCTCTCTCTCTCTCTCTCTCTCT